>NC_092768.1:30613926-30674920 GCF_047496795.1 Chiloscyllium punctatum
GACAGCAGTAACAGGATGGGTCAGGGACAGCAGTAACAGGGTGGGTCAGGGACAGCAGTAACAGGATGGTGCAGGGACAGCAGTAACAGGGTGGGTCAGGGACAGCAGTAACAGGGTGGGTCAGGGACAGCAGTAAAAGAGAGGTGCAGGGACAGCAGTAACAGGATAGTGCAGGGACAGCAGTAACAGGATGGGTCAGGGACAGCAGTAACAGGATGGTGCAGGGACAGCAGTAACAGGATGGGTCAGGGACAGCAGTAACAGGGTGGGTCAGGGACAGCAGTAAAAGAGAGGTGCAGGGACAGCAGTAACAGGATGGTGCAGGGACAGCAGTAACAGGATGGGTCAGGGACAGCAGTAAAAGAGAGGTGCAGGGACAGCAGGAACAGGATGGGTCAGGGACAGCAGTAACAGAATGGTGCAGGGACAGTAGTAACAGGATGGGTCAGGGACAGCAGTAACAGGGTGGGTCAGGGACAGTAGTAACAGGGTGGTGCAAGGACAGCAGTAACAGGATGGGTCAGGGACAGCAGTAACAGGATGGTGCAGGGACAGCAGTAACAGGATGGGTCAGGGACAGCAGTAACAGGATGGTGCAGGGACAGCAATAACAGGATGGGTCAGAGACAGCAGGAACAGGATGGGTCAGGGACAGCAGTAACAGGATGGTGCAGGGACAGTAGTAACAGGATGGGTCAGGGACAGCAGTAACAGGATGGTGCAGGGACAGCAGTAACAGGATGGGTCAGGGACAGCAGTAACAGGATGGTGCAGGGACAGCAGTAACAGGATGGGTCAGGGACAGCAGTAACAGGATGGTGCAGGGACAGCAATAACAGGATGGGTCAGAGACAGCAGGAACAGGATGGTGCAGAGACAGCAGTAACAGGATGGTGCAGGGACAGTAGTAACAGGATGGGTCAGGGACAGAAGTAACAGAAATGTGCAAGGACAGCAGTAATAGGGTGGGTCAGAGACAGCAGTAACAGGATGGGTCAGGGACAGCAGTAACAGGATGGGTCAGGGACAGAAGTAACAGAAATGTGCAAGGACAGCAGTAACAGGATGGCTTAGGGACAGCAGTAACAGGATGGGTCAGGGACAGAAGTAACAGGATGGGTCAGGGACAGAAGTAACAGAAATGTGCAAGGACAGCAGTAACAGGATGGGTCAGGGACAGCAATAACAGGATGGTGCAGGGACAGCAGGAACAGGATGGTGCAGGGACAGCAGGAACAGGATGGGTCAGGGACAGCAGTAACAGGATGGGTCAGGGACAGAAGTAACAGGATGGGTCAGGGATAGCAGTAACAGTATGGGTTAGGGACAGCAGTAACAGGATGGTGCAGGGAAAGCAGTAACAGGATGGTGCAGGGAAAGCAGTAACAGGATGGTTCAGGGACAGCAGTGACAAGATGGGTCAGGGACAGCAGTAACAGGATGGGTCAGGGATAGCAGTAACAGGATGGGTCAGGGACAGCAGTAACAGGATGGGTCAGGGACAGCAGTAACAGGATGGTGCAGGGACAGCAGTAACAGGATGGGTCAGGGACAGAAGTAACAGGATGGGTCAGGGACAGAAGTAACAGAAATGTGCAAGGACAGCAGTAACAGGATGGGTCAGGGACAGCAATAACAGGATGGAGCAGGGACAGCAGGAACAGGATGGTGCAGGGACAGCAGGAACAGGATGGGTCAGGGACAGCAGTAACAGGATGGGTCAGGGACAGAAGTAACAGGATGGGTCAGGGACAGCAGTAACAGGATGGGTCAGGGACAGAAGTAACAGGATGGGTCAGGGACAGAAGTAACAGAAATGTGCAAGGACAGCAGTAACAGGATGGCTCAGGGACAGCAGTAACAGGATGGGTCAGGGACAGAAGTAACAGGATGGGTCAGGGACAGAAGTAACAGAAATGTGCAAGGACAGCAGTAACAGGATGGGTCAGGGACAGCAATAACAGGATGGAGCAGGGACAGCAGGAACAGGATGGTGCAGGGACAGCAGGAACAGGATGGGTCAGCGACAGCAGTAACAGGATGGGTCAGGGACAGAAGTAACAGGATGGGTCAGGGATAGCAGTAACAGTATGGGTCAGGGACAGCAGTAACAGGATGGGTCAGGGACAGCAGTAACAGGATGGGTCAGAGACAGCAGTAACAGGATGGTGCAGGGACAGCAGTAACAGTCTGGGTCAGGGACAGCAGTAACAGGATGGTGCAGGGACAGCACTAACAGGATGGGTCAGGGACAGCAGTAACAGGATGGGTCAGGGACAGCAGTAACAGAATGGTGCAGGGACAGCAGTAACAGGGTGGGTCAGGGACAGCAGTAACAGGATGGGTCAGGGACAGCAGTAAAAGAGAGGTGCAGGGACAGCAGTAACAGGATGGTGCAGGGACAGCAGTAACAGGATGGGTCAGGGACAGCAGTAAAAGAGAGGTGCAGGGACAGCAGTAAAAGAGAGGTGCAGGGACAGCAGTAACAGGATGGGTCAGGGACAGCAGTAACAGAATGGTGCAGGGACAGCAGTAACAGGGTGGGTCAGGGACAGCAGTAACAGGGTGGGTCAGGGACAGAAGTAACAGGATGGTGCAGGGACAGCAGTAACAGGATGGTGCAGGGACAGTAGTAACAGGATGGGTCAGGGACAGAAGTAACAGAAATGTGCAAGGACAGCAGTAATAGGGTGGGTCAGAGAAAGCAGTAACAGGATGGGTCAGGGACAGCAGTAACAGGGTGGGTCAGGGACAGAAGTAACAGGATGGGTCAGGGACAGAAGTAACAGAAATGTGCAAGGACAGCAGTAACAGGATGGTGCAGGGACAGCAGTAACAGGATGGGTCAGGGACAGAAGTAACAGGATGGGTCAGGGACAGAAGTAACAGGATGGGTCAGGGACAGAAGTAACAGAAATGTGCAAGGACATCAGTAACAGGGTGGGTCAGGGACAGCAGGAACAGGATGGTGCAGGGACAGCAGTAACAGGATGGGTCAGGGACAGAAGTAACAGAAATGTGCAAGGACAGCAGTAACAGGGTGGGTCAGGGACAGCAGGAACAGGATGGTGCAGGGACAGCAGTAACAGGATGGGTCAGGGACAGAAGTAACAGAAATGTGCAAGGACAGCAGTAACAGGATGGGTCAGGGACAGCTGTAACAGGATGGGTCAGGGACAGAAGTAACAGGATGGGTCAGGGATAGCAGTAACAGTATGGGTTAGGGACAGCAGTAACACGATGGTGCACGGTCAGCAGTGACAAGATGGGTCAGGGATAGCAGTAAAAGGATGGGTCAGGGATAGCAGTAACAGGATGGGTCAGGTACAGCAGTAACAGGATGGGTCAGGGACAGCAGTAACAGGATGGGTCAGGGACAGCAGTAACAGGATGGGTCAGAGACAGCAGTAACAGGATGGTGCAGGGACAGCAGTAACAGGATGGTGCAGGGACAGCAGTAACAGGGTGGGTCAGGGACAGCAGGAACAGGTTGAGTCAGGGACAGCAGTAACAGGATGGGTCAGGTACAGCAGTAACAGGATGGGTCAGGGAGAGCAGTAACAGGATGGGTCAGGGACAGCAGGAAAAGGATGGTGCAAGGACAGCAGTAACAGGATGGAACAGGGACAGCAGTAACAGAATGGTGCAGGGACAGCAGGAACAGGATGGTGCAGGGACAGCAGGAACAGGATGGTGCAGGGACAGCAGGAACAGGATGGTGCAGGGACAGCAGTAACAGGGTGGTGCAGGGACAGCAAAAATAGGGTGGTGCAGGGGCACCAGTAACACGATGATACAGGTACAGCAGTAAGAGGATGGAGCAGGGACAGCAATAACAGAATGGTGCAGGGACAGCAGTAATAGGATTGTGCAGGGACAGCAGTAACAGGACAGTGCAGGGGCAGCAGTAACAGAATGGTGCAGGGACAGCATTAACAGGATGGTGCAGGGACAGCAGTAACAGAATGGTGCAGGGACAGCAGTAACACGATGGGTCAGGGATAGCAGTAACAGTATGGGTCAGGGACAGCAGTAACAAGATGCTGCAGGGACAGCAGTAACAGGATGGGTCAGGGACAGCAGTAACAGGATGGTGCAGGGACAACAGTAACAGGATGGGTCAGGGACAGCAGTAACAGGATGGTGCAGGGACAGCAGTAACAGGATGGGTCAGGGACAGCAGTAACAGGACGGTGCAGGGACAGCAGGAACAGGATGGAGCAGGAACAGGATGGGTCAGGAATAGCAGTAACAGAATGGTGCACGGACAGCAGGAACAGGATGGGTCAGGAATAGCAGTAAAAGGGTGGTGCAGGGACACCAGTACCACGATGATGCAGGTACAGCAGTAACAGGATGGAGCAGGGACAGCAGGAACAGAATGGGGCAGGGACAGCAGTAACAGGGTAGTGCCGGGACACCAGTAACAGGATGATTCAGGTACAGCAGTAACAGGGTGGAGCAGGGACAGCAGTAACAGAATGGTGCAGGAACAGCAGTAATAGGATTGTGCAGGGACAGCACTTACAGAATAGTGCAGGGACAGCAGTAACAGGATGGGTCAGGGACAGCAGTAACAGGACGGCGCAGGGACAGCAGTAACAGGATGTTGCAGGGACCGGAGTAAGAGGATGGGTCAGGGACAGCAGTAACACAATGGAGCAGGGACAGCATTAACAGGATGGGTCTGGGACAGCAGTAACAGGATGGAGCAGGGACAGCAGTAACAGGATGGGTCAGGGACAGCAGAAACAGGTTGGTGCAGGGACAGCAGTAACAGGATGGAGCAGGGACAGCAGTAACAGGATGGAGCAGGGACAGCAGTAACAGGATGGAGCAGGGACAGCAGTAACAGGATGGAGCAGGGACAGCAGTAACAGGATGGAGCAGGGACAGCAGTAACAGGATGGAGCAGGGACAGCAGGAACAGGATGGGTCAGGGACAGCAGAAACAGGTTGGTGCAGGGACAGCAGTAACAGGATGGGTCAGGAACAGCAGTAACAGGATGGTGCAGGGACAGCTGTAACAGGATGGGTCAGGAACAGCAGTAACAGGATGGTGCAGTGACAGCAGTAACAGGGTGGGTCAGGTACAGCAGGAACAGGATGGTGCACAGACGGCAGTAAAAGGGTGGTGCAGTGACAGCAGTAATAGGGTGGTGCAGGGACACCATTAACACGATGATGCAGGTACAGCAGTAACAGCATGGAGCAGGGACAGCAGGAACAGAATGGGTCAGGGACAGCAGTAACAGGGTGGTGCACAGACAGCAGTAATAGGGTGGTGCAGCAACACCAGTAACAGGATGATGCAGGGACAGCAGGAACAGGATGGAGCAGGGACAGCAGGAACAGGATGATGCAGGGACAGCAGGAACAGGATGGAGCAGGGACAGCAGGAACAGAATGGGGCAGGGACAGCAGTAACAGGACAGTGCAGGGGCAGCAGTAACAGGGTAGTGCAGGGACACCAGTAACAGGATGATGCAGGTACAGCAGTAACAGAGTGGAGCAGGGACAGCAGTAACAGAATGGTGCAGGAACAGCAGTAATAGGATTGTGCAGGGACAGCACTAACAGAATAGTGCAGGGACAGCAGTAACAGGATGTTGCAGGGACCGGAGTAAGAGGATGGGTCAGGGACAGCAGTAACAGAATGGAGCAGGGACAGCATTAACAGGATGGGTCTGGGACAGCAGTAACAGGATGGAGCAGGGACAGCAGTAACAGGATGGAGCAGGGACAGCAGTAACAGTATGGGTCAGGGACCGGAGTAAGAGGATGGGTCAGGGACAGCAGTAACAGGATGGAGCAGGGACAGCATTAACAGGATGGGTCTGGGACAGCAGTAACAGGATGGAGCAGGGACAGCAGTAACAGTATGGGTCAGGGACAGCAGAAACAGGTTGGTGCAGGGACAGCAGTAACAGAATGGTGCAAGGACAGCAGGAACAGGATGGGTCAGGGACAGCAGTAACAGGATGGGTCTGGGACAGCAGTAACAGGATGGTGCAGGGACAGCAGTAACAGGATGGTGCAGGGACAGCAGTAACAGGATGGAGCAGAGACAGCAGTAACAGGATGGAGCAGGGACAGCAGTAACAGGATGGAGCAGGGACAGCTGTAACAGGATGATGCAGGGACAGCAGGAATAGGATGGTGCAGGGACAGCATTAACAGGATCGGTCAGGGACAGCGGTAACAGGATGGGTCAGGGACAGCAGTAACAGCATGGTGCAGGGACAGCAGGAACAGGATGGGTCAGGAACAGCAGTAACAGGATGGTGCAGGGACAGCAGTAACAGGGTGGTGCACAGACAGCAGTAAAAGGGTGGTGCAGTGACAGCAGTAATAGGGTGGTGCAGGGACACCAGTAACACGATGATGCAGGTACAGCAGTAACAGGATGGAGCAGGGACAGCAGTAACAGGATGGAGCAGGGACAGCAGTAACAGCATGGAGCAGGGACAGCAGTAACAGAATGGGGCAGGGACAGTAGTAATAGGATTGTGCAGGGACAGCAGTAACAGAATGGTGCAGGTACAGAAGTAACAGGACAGTGCAGGGGCAGCAGTAACAGGGTAGTGCAGGGACACCAGTAACAGATGATGCAGGTACAGCAGTAACAGGGTGGAGCAGGGGCAGCAGTAACAGAATGGTGCAGGAACAGCAGTAATAGGATTGTGCAGGGACAGCACGAACAGAATAGTGCAGGGACAGCAGTAACAGGATGGGTCAGGGACAGCAGTAACAGGATGGTGCAGGGACAGCAGTAACAGAATGGTGCAGGGACAGCAGTAACAGGATGGTGCAGGGACAGCAGTACCAGGATGGGTCAGGGATAGCAATAACAGGACGGTGCAGGGACAGCAATAACAGGATGGTGCAGGGACAGCAGGAACAGGATGGGTCAGGGACAGCAGTAACAGGATGGTGCAGGGACAGCAGTAACTGGATGGGTCAGGGACAGTAGTAACAGGATGGGTCAGGGACAGCAGTAACACGATGGTGCAGGGACAGCTGAAACAGGATTGTGCAGGCACGGCAGTAACAGGATGGGTCAGGGACAGTAGTAACAGGATGGGTCAGGGACAGCAGTAACTGGACGGTGCAGGGACAGCAGTAACTGGACGGTGCAGGGACAGCAGTAACAGGATGGGTCAGGGACAGCTGTAACAGGATGATGCAGGGACAGCAGTAACAGGATGGAGCAGGGACAGCAGTAACAGGAGCGGCTAGGAACAGCAGTAACAGGATGGAGCAGGGACAGAAGTAACAGGACAGAGCAGGGACAGCAGTAACAGGATGGGTCAGGGACAGCTGTAACAGGATGATGCAGGGACAGCAGTAACAGGGCTTTCAGAAACTGCAGGAACAGGATGGGTCAGGGACAGCAGTAACAGGGTGGTGCACAGACAGCAGTAAAAGGGTGGTGCAGTGACAGCAGTAATAGGGTGGTGCAGGGACACCAGTAACAGGATGATGCAGGGACAGCACGAACAGAATAGTGCAGGGACAGCAGTAACAGGATGGGTCAGGGACAGCAGTAACAGAATGGTGCAGGGACAGCAGTAATAGGATTGTGCAGGGACAGCAGTAACAGAATGGTGCAGTGATAGCAGTAACAGGACAGTGCAGGGACACCAGTAACAGGATGATGCAGGTACAGCAGTAACAGGGTGGAGCAGGGGCAGCAGTAACAGAATGGTGCAGGAACAGCAGTAATAGGATTGTGCAGGGACAGCACGAACAGAATAGTGCAGGGACAGCAGTAACAGGATGGGTCAGGGACAGCAGTAACAGAATGGTGCAGGGACAGCAGTAATAGGATTGTGCAGGGACAGCAGTAACAGAATGGTGCAGGTACAGCAGTAACAGGGTGGAGCAGGGGCAGCAGTAACAGAATGGTGCAGGAACAGCAGTAATAGGATTGTGCAGGGACAGCACGAACAGAATAGTGCAGGGACAGCAGTAACAGGATGGGTCAGGGACAGCAGTAACAGGACGGCGCAGGGACAGCAGTAACAGGATGTTGCAGGGACCGGAGTAAGAGGATAGGTCAGGGGCAGCAGTAACAGAATGGAGCAGGGACAGCATTAACAGGATGGGTCTGGGACAGCAGTAACAGGATGGAGCAGGGACAGCAGTAACAGTATGGGTCAGGGACAGCAGTAACAGGATGGAGCAGGGACAGCAATAACGAGATGGGTCAGGGACAGCAGTAACAGGATGGAGCAGGGACAGCAGTAACAGGATGGAGCAGGGACAGCAGTAACAGGATGGTGCAGGGACAGCAATAACAGGATGGAGCAGGGACAGCAGTAACAGGATGGAGCAGGGACAGCAGTAACAGGATGGAGCAGGGACAGCAATAACGAGATGGGTCAGGGACAGCAGTAACAGGATGTTGCAAGGACAGCAGTCACAGCTTGGAGCAGGTACAGCAGTAACAGAATGTTGCAGGGACAGCAGTAACAGGATGTTGCAGGGACAGCAGTAACAGGATGGGTTAGGGATAGCAGTAACTGAATGGAGCAGGGACAGCAGGAACCGGATGATTCAGGGACAGCAGGAACAGGATGGAGCAGGGACAGCAGTAACAGGATGTTGCAGGGATCGCAGTAACAGGATGGGTTAGGGACAGCAGTAACTGAATGGAGCAGGGACAGCAGGAACCGGATGATTCAGGGACAGCAGGAACAGGATGGAGCAGGGACAGCAGTAACAGGATGGGTCTGAGACAGCATTAACAGGATGTTGCAGGGACAGCAGTAACAGGATGGATCAGGGACAGCAGTAACAGGATGGTGCAGGGACAGCAGTAACAGGATGGTGCAGGGACAGCAGTAACAGGATGGTGCAAGGACAGCAGGAACAGGATGGTGCAGGGACAGCAGGAACAGGATGGGTCAGGGACAGCAGGAACAGGATGGGTCAGGGACAGCAGTAACAGGATGGGTCAGGGAGAGCAGTAACAGGTTCGGTCAGGGACAGCAGTAACAGGATGGTGCAAGGACAGCAGTAACAGGATGGATCAGGGACAGCAGTAACGGGGTGGTGCACGGACAGCACTTACAAGATGGTGTATGGACAGCAGTAACAGGATTTTGCAGGGTCCGCAGTAACAGAATCGGTTAGGGACAGCAGTAACAGGACGGTGCAGGGACAGCAGTAACAGGGTAGTGCAGGGACAGCAGTAACAGCATGGAGCAGGGACAGCGATAACAGGATGGGTCAGGGACAGCAGTAATAGGATGGTGCAGCGACAGCAGTAACAGGGTGATGCAGAGACAGCAGTAAAAGGGTTTTGCAGGGACAGCAGTAAGAGGGTGGTGCAGGGACAGCAGTAACAGGATGGTGCAGGAACAGCAGTAACAAGATGGTGCAGGGACAGCAGTAACAGGATGGGTCTGAGACAGCATTAACAGGATGGTACAGGGACAGCAGTAACAGAATAATGCAGGGACAGCAGTAACAGGATGGTACAGGGACAGCAGTAACAGAATAATGCAAGGACAGCAGTAACAGGATGGTGCAGGGACAGCAGTAACAGGATGGTGCAGGGACTGCAGTAACAGGGTGGGTCAGGGACAGCAGTAACAGGATGGTGCAGGGACAGCACTTACAAGATGGTGTATGGACAGCAGTAACAGGATTTTGCAGGGTCCGCAGTAACAGAATCGGTCAGGGACAGCAGTAACAGGATGGTGCAGGGACAGCAGTAACAGAATGGTGCAGGGACAGCAGTAACAAGATGGTGCAGGGACAGCAGTAACAAGAAGGGTCAGGGACAGCAATAACAGGATGGTGCAGGGACAGCAGTAACAAGAAGGGTCAGGGACAGCAGTAACAGGATGGTGCAGGGGCAGCAGTAACAGGATGGGTCAGGGATAGCAATAACAGGACGGTGCAGGGACAGCAATAACAGGATGGGTCAGGGACAGCAGGAACAGGATGGGTCAGGGACAGCAGGAACAGGATGGGTCAGGGACAGCAGGAACAGGATGGGTCAGGGACAGCAGGAACAGGATGGGTCAGGGACAGCAGGAACAGGATGGGTCAGGGACAGCAGGAACAGGATGGGTCAGGGACAGCAGGAACAGGATTGTGCAGGGACAGCAATAACAGAATGGTGCAGGGACAGCTGAAAAAGGATTGTGCAGGCACGGCAGTAACAGGATGGGTCAGGGACAGTAGTAACAGGATGGGTCAGGGACGCAGTAACAGGATGGGTCAGGGACAGCAATAACAGGATGGTGCAGGGACAGCAGGAACAGGATGTGTCAGGGACAGCAGTAAAAGGATGGGTCAGGGACAGCAGTAACAGGATGGGTCAGGGATAGCAGTAACAGTATGGGTTAGGGACAGCAGTAACACGATGGTGCACGGTCAGCAGTAACAAAAAAGGTGCAGGGACAGTAGGAAGAGGATGGTTCAGGGACAGCAGTAACAGGATGGTGCAGGGAAAGCAGTAACAGGATGGTGCAGGGACAGCAGTGACAAGATGGGTCAGGGATAGCAGTAACAGGATGGGTCAGGGATAGCAGTAACAGGATGGGTCAGGGATAGCAGTAACAGGGTGGGTCAGGGACAGCAGTAACAGGATGGGTCAGGTACAGCAGTAACAGGATGGGTCAGGGAGAGCAGTAACAGGTTCGGTCAGGGACAGCAGGAAAAGGATGGTGCCAGGACAGCAGTAACAGGATGGAACAGGGACAGCAGTAACAGAATGGTGCAGGGACAGCAGTAACAGGGTGGTGCAGGGACAGCAGTAACAGAATGGTGCAGGGACAGCAAAAATAGGGTGGTGCAGGGGCACCAGTAACACGATGATACAGGTACAGCAGTAACAGGATGGAGCAGGGACAGCAGTAACAGAATGGTGCAGGGACAGCAGTAATAGGATTGTGCAGGGACAGCAGTGACAGAACGGTGCAGGTACAGCAGTAACAGGACAGTGCACAGGCAGCAGTAACAGAATAGTGCAGTGACAGCATTAACAGGATTGTGCAGGGACAGCAGTAACAGAATGGTGCAGGGACAGCAGTAACAGTCTGGGTCAGGGACAGCAGTAACAGGACGGCGCAGGAACAGCAGTAACAGGATGGGTCAGGGACAGCAGTAACATGATGCTGCAGGGACAACAGTAACAGGATGGTGCAGGGACAACAGTAACAGGATGGGTCAGGGACAGCAGTAACAGGATGCTGCAGGGACAGCAGTAACAGGATGGGTCAGGGACAGCAGTAACAGGATGCTGCAGGGACAGCAGTAACAGGATGGGTCAGGGACAGCAGTAACAGGATGGAGCAGGGACAGCAGGAACAGGATGGTGCAAGGACATCAGGAACAGGATGGAGCAGGGTCAGCAGTAACAGGATGGAGCAGGGACAGCAGTAACAGGATGGGTCAGGGACAGCAGTAACAGGATGGAGCAAGGACAGCAGTAACAGGATTGAGCAGGGACAGCAGCAACAGGATGGAGCAAGGACAGCAGCAACAGGATGGACCACGGACAGCAGTAACAGGATGGAGCAGGGACAGCAGCAACAGGATGGACCACGGACAGCAGTAACAGGGTGGTGCACAGACAGCAGTAAAAGGGTGGTGCAGTGACAGCAGTAACAGGATGGTGCAGGGACACCAGTAACACGATGATGCAGGTACAGCAGTAACAGCATGGAGCAGGGACAGCAGGAACAGAATGGGGCAGGGACAGCAGGAACAGAATGGGGCAGGGACAGCAGTAATAGGATTGTGCAGGGACAGCAGTAACAGAATGGAGCAGTGACAGCAGTAACAGGACAGTGCATTGGCAGCAGTAACAGGGTAGTGCAGGGACAGCAGTAACAGGATGATGCAGGTACAGCAGTAACAGGGTGGAGCAGGGACAGCAGGAACAGAATGGTGCAGGGACAGCAGTAATAGGATGGAGCAGACACAGCAGTAACAGAATGGTGCAGGGACAGCAGTAATAGGATTGTGCAGGGACAGCAGTAACAGAACGGTGCAGGGAAAGCAGTAATAGGATTGTGCAGGGACAGCAGTAACAGGATGGTGCAGGTACAGCAGTAACAGGACAGTGCAGAGGCAGCAGTAACAGAATGGTGCAGGGACAGCATTAACAGGATTGTGCAGGGACAGCAGTAACAGAATGGTGCAGGGACAGCAGTAACAGTCTGGGTCAGGGACAGCAGTAACAGGACGGCGCAGGAACAGCAGTAACAGGATGGGTCAGGGACAGCAGTAACAGGATGCTGCAGGGACAGCAGTGACAGGATGGGTCAGGGACAGCAGTAACAGGATGGAGCAGGGACAGCAGTAACAGGATGGGTCAGGGACAGCAGTAACAGGATGGTGCAGGGACAACTGTAACAGGATGGAGCAGGAACAGCAGTAACAGGATGGAGCAGGAACAGCAGGAACAGGATGGTGCAGGGACAGCAGTAACAGGATGGAGCAGGGACAGCAGGAACAGGGTGGGTCAGGGACAGCAGTAACAGGATGGAGCAGGGACAGCAGCAACAGAATGGTGCACGGACAGCAGGAACAGGATGGAGCAGGAACAGCAGGAACATGATGGGTCAGGGACAGCAGTAAGAGGGTGGTGCACAGACAGCAGTAAAAGGGTGGTGCAGTGACAGCAGTAATAGGGTGGTGCAGCGACACCATTAACACGATGATGCAGGTACAGCAGTAACAGGATGGAGCAGGGACAGCAGGAACAGAATGGGGCAGGGACAGCAGTAATAGGATTGTGCAGGGACAGCAGTAACAGAATGGAGCAGTGACAGCAGTAACAGGACAGTGCAGGGGCAGCAGTAACAGGGTAGTGCAGGGACATCAGTAACAGAATGGTGCAGGAACAGCAGTAATAGGATTGTGCAGGGACAGCACGAACAGAATAGTGCAGGGACAGCAGTAACAGGATGGGTCAGGGACAGCAGTAACAGGACGGCGCAGGGACAGCAGTAACAGGATGTTGCAGGGACCGGAGTAAGAGGATGGGTCAGGGACAGCAGTAACACAATGGAGCAGGGACACCATTAACAGGATGGGTCTGGGACAGCAGTAACAGGATGGAGCAGGGACAGCAGTAACAGTATGGGTCAGGGACAGCAGAAACAGGTTGGTGCAGGGACAGCAGTAACAGGATGGAGCAGGGTCAGCAGTAACAGGATGGAGCAGGGACAGCAGTAACAGGATGGAGCAGGGGCAGCAGTAACAGGATGGAGCAGGGACAGCAAGAACAGGGTGGTGCACAGACAGCAGGAACAGGATGGAGCAGGTACAGCAGTAACAGAATGGGGCAGGGACAGCAGTAATAGGATTGTGCATGGACAGCAGGAACAGAATGGGGCAGAGACAGCAGTAATAGGATTGTGCAGGGACAGCAGTAACAGAATGGTGCAGTGACAGCAGTAACAGGACAGTGCAGGGGCAGCAATAACAGGGTAGTGCAGGGACACCAGTAACAGGATGATGCAGGTACAGCAGTAACAGAGTGGTGCAGGGACAGCAGTAACAGAATGGTGCAGGAACAGCAGTAATAGGATTGTGCAGGGACAGCACTAACAGAATAGTGCAGGGACAGCAGTAACAGGATGGGTCAGGGACAGCAGTAACAGGACGGCGCAGGGACAGCAGTAACAGAATGGTGCAGGGACAGAAGTAACAGAATGGGTCAGGGACAGCAGTAACAGAATGGTGCAGGGACAGCATTAACAGGATGGGTCTGGGACAGCAGTAACAGAATGGTGCAGGGACAGCAGTAACAGGTTGGTGCAGGGACAGCAGTAACAGGATGGGTCAGGGACAGCAGTAACAGGATGGGTCAGGGACAGCAGGAACAGGATGGGTCAGGGACAGCAGTACCAGGATGGGTCAGGGACAGCAGTAACAGGATGGTGCAGGGACAGCAATAACAGGATGGGTCAGGGACAGCAATAACAGGATGGTGCAGGGACAGCAGTAACAGGGTGGGTCAGGGACAGCAGTAACAGGATGGTGCAGGGACAGCAGGAACAGGATGGTGCAGGGACAGCAATAACAGGATGGGTCAGGGACAGCAATAACAGGATGGGTCAGGGACAGCAATAACAGGATGGTGCAGGGACAGCTGAAACAGGATTGTGCAGGCACGGCAGTAACAGGATGGGTCAGGGACAGCAGGAACAGGATGGTTCAGGGACAGCAGGAACAGGGATGGGACAGGGACAGCAGTAACAGCTTGGAGCAGTGACAGCAGGAACAGGATGTGTCTGGGACCGCAGTAACAGGATGGTTCAGGGACAGCAGTAACAGGATGGGTCAGGGACAGCAGTAACTGGACGGTACAGGGACAGCAGTAACAGGATGGTGCAGGGACAGCAGTAACAGGATGTGTCTGGGACGGCAGGAACAGGATGGTTCAGGGACAGCAGTAACAGGGATGGGACAGGGACAGCAGTAACAGCTTGGAGCAGTGACAGCAGTAACAGAATGTTGCAGGGAAAGCAGTAACAGGATGTTGCAGGGACCGCAGTAACAGGATGGGTTAGGGATAGCAGTAACTGAATGGAGCAGGGACAGCAGGAACCGGATGATTCAGGGACAGCAGTAACAGGAGCGGCTAGGGACAGCAGTAACAGTGTGGGTCAGGGACAGAAGTAACAGGACAGAGCAGGGACAGCAGTAACAGGATGGGTCAGGGACAGCTGTAACAGGATGGGTCAGGGACAGCAGGAACAGGATGGTGCAGGGACAGCATTAACAGGATCGGTCAGGGACAGCAGTAACAGGATGGTGCAGGGACAGCAGTAACAGGGCTTTCAGAAACAGCAGGACAGGATGGGTCAGGGACAGCAGTAACAGCATGGTGCAGGGACAGCAGGAACAGGATGGGTCAGGGACAGCAGTAACAGGGTGGGTCAGGGACAGCAGTAACAGGGTGGTGCACAGACAGCAGTAAAAGGGTGGTGCAGTGACAGCAGTAATAGGGTGGTGCAGGGACACCAGTAACACGATGATGCAGGTACAGCAGTAACAGGATGGAGCAGGGACAGCAGGAACAGAATGGGGCAGGGACAGCAGGAACAGAATGGGGCAGGGACAGCAGTAATAGGATTGTGCAGGGACAGCAGTAACAGAATGGGGCAGGGACAACAGTAATAGGATTGTGCAGGGACAGCAGTAACAGAATGGTGCAGGTACAGCAGTAACAGGACAGTGCAGGGGCAGCAGTAACAGGGTAGTGCAGGGACACCAGTAACAGATGATGCAGGTACAGCAGTAACAGAGTGGAGCAGGGGCAGCAGTAACAGAATGGTGCAGGAACAGCAGTAATAGGATTGTGCAGGGACAGCACGAACAGAATAGTGCAGGGACAGCAGTAACAGGATGGGTCAGGGACAGCAGTAACAGGATGGTGCAGGGACAGCAGTAACAGGACAGTGCAGGGGCAGCAGTAACAGGATGGTGCAGGGACAGCAGGAACAGGATGGTGCAGGGACAGCAGGAACAGGATTGTGCAGGGACAGCAGTAACAGGATGGGTCAGGGACAGTAGTAACAGGATGGGTCAGGGACAGCAGTAACTGGACGGTGCAGGGACAGCAGTAACTGGACGGTGCAGGGACAGCAGTAACAGAATGGAGCAGGGACAGCAGTAACAGGATGTTTCTGGGACAGCAGTAACAGGATGGAGCAGGGACAGAAGTAACAGGACAGAGCAGGGACAGTAGTAACAGGATGGGTCAGGGACAGCAGGAACAGGATGGTGCAGGGACAGCAGTAACAGGGCTTTCAGAAACAGCAGGAACAGGATGGGTCAGGGACAGCAGTAACAGGGTGGTGCACAGACAGCAGTAACAGGGTGGTGCAGTGACAGCAGTAACAGGATGGTGCAGCGACACCAGTAACACGATGATGCAGGTACAGCAGTAACAGCACGGAGCAGGGACAGCAGTAACAGAATGGTGCAGTGACAGCAGTAACAGGACAGTGCAGGGGCAGCAGTAACAGGGTAGTGCAGGGACACCAGTAACAGGATGATGCAGGTACAGCAGTAACAGAGTGGAGCAGGGACAGCAGTAACAGAATGGTGCAGGAACAGCAGTAATAGGATTGTGCAGGGACAGCAGTAACAGGATGGTGCAGGTACAGCAGTAACAGGACAGTGAAGAGGCAGCAGTAACAGAATGGTGCAGGGACAGCATTAACGGGATTGTGCAGGGACAGCAGTAACAGAATGGTGCAGGGACAGCAGTAACAGTCTGGGTCAGGGACAGCAGTAACAGGACGGCGCAGGAACAGCAGTAACAGGATGGGTCAGGGACAGCAGTAACAGGATGGTGCAGGAACAGCAGTAACAGGACGGCGCAGGAACAGCAGTAACAGGATGGGTCAGGGACAGCAGTAACAGGATGGTGCAGGTACAGCAGTAACAGGACAGTGCAGAGGCAGCAGTAACAGAATGGTGCAGGGACAGCATTAACAGGATTGTGCAGGGACAGCAGTAACAGAATGGTGCAGGGACAGCAGTAACAGTCTGGGTCAGGGACAGCAGTAACAGGACGGCGCAGGAACAGCAGTAACAGGATGGGTCAGGGACAGCAGTAACAGGATGCTGCAGGGACAGCAGTGACAGGATGGGTCAGGGACAGCAGTAACAGGATGAAGCAGGGACAGCAGTAACAGGATGGGTCAGGGACAGCAGTAACAGGATGGTGCAGGGACAACTGTAACAGGATGGAGCAGGAATAGCAGGAACAGGATGGAGCAGGAACAGCAGGAACAGGATGGTGCAGGGACAGCAGGAACAGGATGGGTCAGGAACAGCAGGAACAGGATGGTGCAGGGACAACTGTAACAGGATGGAGCAGGAACAGCAGGAACATGATGGAGCAGGAACAGCAGGAACAGGATGGTGCAGGGACAGCAGTAACAGGATGGAGCAGGGACAGCAGGAACAGGATGGAGAAGGGACATCAGTAACAGGATGGAGCAGGGACAGCAGCAACAGAATGGTGCACGGACAGCAGGAACAGGATGCAGCAGGAACAGCAGGAACATGATGGGTCAGGGACAGCAGTAACAGGGTGGTGCACAGACAGCAGTACAAGGGTGGTGCAGTGACAGCAGTAATAGGGTGGTGCAGCGACACCATTAACACGATGATGCAGGTACAGCAGTAACAGGATGGAGCAGGGACAGCAGGAACAGAATGGGGCAGGGACAGCAGTAATAGGATTGTGCAGGGACAGCAGTAACAGAATGGAGCAGTGACAGCAGTAACAGGACAGTGCAGGGGCAGCAGTAACAGGGTAGTGCAGGGACATCAGTAACAGAATGGTGCAGGAACAGCAGTAATAGGATTGTGCAGGGACAGCACTAACAGAATAGTGCAGGGACAGCAGTAACAGGATGGGTCAGGGACAGCAGTAACAGGACGGCGCAGGGACAGCAGTAACAGGATGTTGCAGGGACCGGAGTAAGAGGATGGGTCAGGGACAGCAGTAACAGAATGGAGCATGGACAGCATTAACAGTATGGGTCAGGGACAGCAGAAACAGGTTGGTGCAGGGACAGCAGTAACAGGATGGAGCAGGGACAGCAGTAACAGGATGGAGCAGGGACAGCAGTAACAGGATGGAGCAGGGACAGCAGGAACAGGGTGGTGCACAGACAGCAGGAACAGGATGGAGCAGGTACAGCAGTAACAGAATGGGGCAGGGACAGCAGTAATAGGATTGTGCAGGGACAGCAGGAACAGAATGGGGCAGGGACAGCAGTAATAGGATTGTGCAGGGACAGCAGTAACAGAATGGTGCAGTGACAGCAGTAACAGGACAGTGCAGGGGCAGCAATAACAGGGTAGTGCAGGGACACCAGTAACAGGATGATGCAGGTACAGCAGTAACAGAGTGGAGCAGGGACAGCAGTAACAGAATGGTGCAGGAACAGCAGTAATAGGATTGTGCAGGGACAGCACTAACAGAATAGTGCAGGGACAGCAGTAACAGGATGGGTCAGGGACAGCAGTAACAGGACGGCGCAGGGACAGCAGTAACAGGATGTTGCAGGGACCGGAGTAAGAGGATGGGTCAGGGACAGCAGTAACAGAATGGAGCAGGGACAGCATTAACAGGATGGGTCTGGGACAGCAGTAACAGGATGGAGCAGGGACAGCAGTAACAGGATGGTGCAGGGACAGCATTAACAGGATGGGTCTGGAACAGCAGTAACAGGATGGAGCAGGGACAGCAGTAACAGGATGGTGCAGGGACAGCATTAACAGGATGGGTCTGGGACAGCAGTAACAGGATGGAGCAGGGACAGCAGTAACAGTATGGGTCAGGGACAGCAGAAACAGGTTGGTGCAGGGACAGCAGTAACAGAATGGTGCAGGGACAGAAGTAACAGAATGGTGCAGGGACAGCAGTAACAGGTTGGTGCAGGGACAGCAGTAACAGGATGGGTCAGGGACAGCAGTAACAGGATGGTGCAAGGACAGCAGGAACAGGATGGGTCAGGGACAGCAGGAACAGGATTGGTCAGGGACAGCAGTACCAGGATGGGTCAGGGACAGCAGTAACAGGATGGTGCAGGGACAGCAGGAACAGGATGGTGCAGGGACAGCAATAACAGGATGGGTCAGGGACAGCAATAACAGGACGGTGCAGGGACAGCAATAACAGGATGGTGCAGGGACAGCAGTAACAGGGTGGGTCAGGGACAGCAGTAACAGGATGGTGCAGGGACAGCAGTAACAGGATGGTGCAGGGACAGCAGGAACAGGATGGTGCAGGGACAGCAATAACAGGATGGGTCAGGGACAGCAATAACAGGATGGGTCAGGGACAGCAATAACAGGATGGTGCAGGGACAGCTGAAACAGGATTGTGCAGGCACGGCAGTAACAGGATGGGTCAGGGACAGCAGGAACAGGATGGTTCAGGGACAGCAGGAACAGGGATGGGACAGGGACAGCAGTAACAGCTTGGAGCAGTGACAGCAGGAACAGGATGTGTCTGGGACAGCAGTAACAGGATGGTTCAGGGACAGCAGTAACAGGATGGTGCAGGGACAGCATTAACAGGATGGGTCTGGGACAGCAGTAACAGGATGGAGCAGGGACAGCAGTAACAGTATGGGTCAGGGACAGCAGAAACAGGTTGGTGCAGGGACAGCAGTAACAGAATGGTGCAGGGACAGCAGTAACAGGATGGAGCAGGGACAGCAGTAACAGGTTGGTGCAGGGACAGCAGTAACAGGATGGGTCAGGGACAGCAGTAACAGGATGGTGCAAGGACAGCAGGAACAGGATGGGTCAGGGACAGCAGGAACAGGATGGGTCAGGGACAGCAGTACCAGGATGGGTCAGGGACAGCAGTAACAGGATGGTGCAGGGACAGCAGGAACAGGATGGTGCAGGGACAGCAATAACAGGATGGGTCAGGGACAGCAATAACAGGATGGGTCAGGGACAGCAATAACAGGATGGTGCAGGGACAGCAGTAACAGGGTGGGTCAGGGACAGCAGTAACAGGATGGTGCAGGGACAGCAGTAACAGGATGGTGCAGGGACAGCAGGAACAGGATGGTGCAGGGACAGCAATAACAGGATGGGTCAGGGACAGCAATAACAGGATGGGTCAGGGACAGCAATAACAGGATGGTGCAGGGACAGCTGAAACAGGATTGTGCAGGCACGGCAGTAACAGGATGGGTCAGGGACAGCAGGAACAGGATGGTTCAGGGACAGCAGGAACAGGGATGGGACAGGGACAGCAGTAACAGCTTGGAGCAGTGACAGCAGGAACAGGATGTGTCTGGGACAGCAGTAACAGGATGGTTCAGGGACAGCAGTAACAGGATGGTGCAGGGACAGCATTAACAGGATGGGTCTGGGACAGCAGTAACAGGATGGAGCAGGGACAGCAGTAACAGGATGGGTCAGGGACAGCAGTAACTGGACGGTACAGGGACAGCAGTAACAGGATGGTGCAGGGACAGCAGTAACAGGATGTGTCTGGGACGGCAGGAACAGGATGGTTCAGGGACAGCAGTAACAGGGATGGGACAGGGACAGCAGTAACAGCTTGGAGCAGTGACAGCAGTAACAGAATGTTGCAGGGAAAGCAGTAACAGGATGTTGCAGGGACCGCAGTAACAGGATGGGTTAGGGATAGCAGTAACTGAATGGAGCAGGGACAGCAGGAACCGGATGATTCAGGGACAGCAGTAACAGGATGGAGCAGGGACAGCAGTAACAAGATGGAGCAGGGACAGCAGTAACAGGAGCGGCTAGGGACAGCAGTAACAGTGTGAGTCAGGGACAGAAGTAACAGGACAGAGCAGGGACAGCAGTAACAGGATGGGTCAGGGATAGCTGTAACAGGATGATGCAGGGACAGCAGGAACAGGATGGTGCAGGGACAGCATTAACAGGATCGGTCAGGGACAGCAGTAACAGGATGGTGCAGGGACAGCAGGAACAGGATGGGTCAGGGACAGCAGTAACAGGGTGGGTCAGGGACAGCAGTAACAGGGTGGTGCACAGACAGCAGTAAAAGGGTGGTGCAGTGACAGCAGTAATAGGGTGGTGCAGGGACACCAGTAACACGATGATGCAGGTACAGCAGTAACAGGATGGAGCAGGGACAGCAGTAACAGCATGGAGCAGGGACAGCAGTAACAGAATGGGGCAGGGACAGCAGTAATAGGATTGTGCAGGGACAGCAGTAACAGAATGGTGCAGGTACAGCAGTAACAGGACAGTGCAGGGGCAGCAGTAACAGGGTAGTGCAGGGACAGCAGGAACAGATGATGCAGGTACAGCAGTAACAGAGTGGAGCAGGGACAGCAGTAACAGGATGGTGCAGGAACAGCAGTAATAGGATTGTGCAGGGACAGCACGAACAGAATAGTCCAGGGACAGCAGTAACAGGATGGGTCAGGGACAGCAGTAACAGGATGGTGCAGGGACAGCAGTAACAGAATGGTGCAGGAACAGCAGTAACAGGACAGTGCAGGGGCAGCAGTAACAGGATGGTGCAGGGACAGCAGGAACAGGATGTTGCAGGGACAGCAGTAACAGGATGGTGCAGGGACAGCAGGAACAGGATGGGTCAGGGACAGCAGTAACAGGACAGTGCAGGGACAGCAGGAACAGGATTGTGCAGGGACAGCAGTAACAGGATGGGTCAGGGACAGTAGTAACAGGATGGGTCAGGGACAGCAGTAACTGGACGGTGCAGGGACAGCAGTAACTGGACGGTGCAGGGACAGCAGTAACAGAATGGAGCAGGGACAGCAGTAACAGGATGTGTCTGGGACAGCAGTAACAGGATGGAGCAGGGACAGAAGTAACAGGACAGAGCAGGGACAGCAGTAACAGGATGGGTCAGGGACAGCAGGAACAGGATGGTGCAGGGACAGCAGTAACAGGGCTTTCAGAAACAGCAGGAACAGGATGGGTCAGGGACAGCAGTAACAGGGTGGTGCAGGGACAGCAGTAAAAGGGTGGTGCAGTGACAGCAGTAATAGGATGGTGCAGCGACACCAGTAACACGATGATGCAGGTACAGCAGTAACAGCATGGAGCAGGGACAGCAGTAACAGAATGGGGCAGGGACAGCAGTAATAGGATTGTGCAGGGACAGCAGTAACAGAATGGTGCAGTGACAGCAGTAACAGGACAGTGCAGGGGCAGCAGTAACAGGGTAGTGCAGGGACACCAGTAACAGGATGATGCAGGTACAGCAGTAACAGGGTGGAGCAGGGGCAGCAGTAACAGAATGGTGCAGGAACAGCAGTAATAGGATTGTGCAGGGACAGCACGAACAGAATAGTGCAGGGACAGCAGTAACAGGATGGGTCAGGGACAGCAGTCACAGGATGGGTCAGGGACAGCAGTAACAGGATGGGTCAGGGACAGCAGTAACAGAATGGTGCAGGGACAGCAGTAATAGAATTGTGCAGGGACAGCAGTAACAGAATGGTGCAGGTACAGCAGTAACAGGATGGGTCAGGGACAGCAGTAACAGAATGGTGCAGGAACAGCAGTAATAGGATTGTGCAGGGACAGCACGAACAGAATAGTGCAGGGACAGCAGTAACAGGACGGCGCAGGGACAGCAGTAACAGGACGGCGCAGGGACAGCAGTAACAGGATGTTGCAGGGACCGGAGTAAGAGGATGGGTCAGGGGCAGCAGTAACAGAATGGAGCAGGGACAGCATTAACAGGATGGGTCAGGGACAGCAGTAACAGGATGGAGCAGGGACAGCAATAACGAGATGGGTCAGGGACAGCAGTAACAGGATGTTGCAAGAACAGCAGTAACAGCTTGGAGCAGGGACAGCAGTAACAGAATGTTGCAGGGACAGCAGTAACAGGATGTTGCAGGGATCGCAGTAACAGGATGGGTTAGGGATAGTAGTAACTGAATGGAGCAGGGACAGCAGGAACAGGATGGAGCAGGGACTGCAGTAACAAGATGGAGCAGGGACAGCAGTAACAGGAGCGGCTAGGAACAGCAGTAACAGTGTGAGTCAGGGACAGAAGTAACAGTACAGAGCAGGGACAGCAGTAACAGGATGGGTCAGGGACAGCAGTAACAGGATGATGCAGGGACAGCAGTAACAGGATGGAGCAGGGCCAGCAGTAACAGGATGTGTCTGGGACAGCAGTAACAGGATGGAGCAGGGACAGCAGTAACAAGATGGAGCAGGGACAGCAGTAACAGGAGCGGCTAGGAACAGCAGTAACAGTGTGGGTCAGGGACAGAAGTAACAGGACAGAGCAGGGACAGCAGTAACAGGATGGGTCAGGGACAGCTGTAACAGGATGATGCAGGGATAGCAGGAACAGGATGGTGCAGGGACAGCATTAACAGGATCGGTCAGGGACAGCAGTAACAGGATGGTGCAGGGACAGCAGTAACAGGGCTTTCAGAAACAGCAGGAACAGGATGGGTCAGGGACAGCAGTAACAGGGTGGTGCACAGACAGCAGTAAAAGGGTGGTGCAGTGACAGCAGTAATAGGGTGGTGCAGGGACACCAGTAACACGATGATGCAGGTACAGCAGTAACAGGATGCAGCTGGGACAGCAGTAACAGAATGGGGCAGGGACAGCAGTAATAGGATTGTGCAGGGACAGCAGTAACAGAATGGTGCAGTGACAGCAGTAACAGGACAGTGCAGGGGCAGCAGTAACAGGGTAGTGCAGGGACAGCAGTAACAGGATGATGCAGGTACAGCAGTAACAGGGTGGAGCAGGGGCAGCAGTAACAGAATGGTGCAGGAACAGCAGTAATAGGATTGTGCAGGGACAGCACGAACAGAATAGTGCAGGGACACCAGTAATAGGATTGTGCAGGGACAGCAGTAACAGGATGGGTCAGGGACAGCAGTAACAGAATGGTGCAGGGACACCAGTAATAGGATTGTGCAGGGACAGCAGTAACAGAACGGTGCAGTTACAGCAGTAACAGGATGGGTCAGGGACAGCAGTAACAGAATGGTGCAGGAACAGCAGTAATAGGATTGTGCAGGGACAGCACGAACAGAATAGTGCAGGGACAGCAGTAACAGGATGGGTCAGGGACAGCAGTAACAGGACGGCGCAGGGACAGCAGTAACAGGATGTTGCAGGGACCGGAGTAAGAGGATGGGTCAGGGGCAGCAGTAACAGAATGGAGCAGGGACAGCATTAACAGGATGGGTCTGGGACAGCAGTAACAGGATGGAGCAGGGACAGCAGTAACAGTATGGGTCAGGGACAGCAGTAACAGGATGGAGCAGGGACAGCAATAACGAGATAGGTCAGGGACAGCAGTAACAGGATGTTGCAAGGACAGCAGTAACAGGATGTGTCTGGGACCGCAGTAACAGGATGGGTTAGAGATAGTAGTAACTGAATGGAGCAGGGACAGCAGGAACCGGATGGTGCAGGGACAGCATTAACAGGATCGGTCAGGGACAGCAGTAACAGGATGGAGCAGGGACAGCGATAACAGGATGGGTCAGGGACAGCAGTAACAGGATGGAGCAGGGACAGCAGGAACAGGATGGTGCAGGGACAGCATTAACAGGATCGGTCAGGGACAGCAGTAACAGGATGGAGCAGGGACAGCAGTAACAGAATGGTGCAGAGACAGCAGTAACAGGATGGGTCAGGGACAGCAGTAACAGGATGGTGCAGGGACTGCAGTAACAGGATGGTGCAGGGACTGCAGTAACAGGATGGTGCAGGGACAGCAGTAACAGGGTGATGCAGGGACAGCAGTAACAGGATGGTGCAGGGACAGCAGGAACAGGATGGGTCAGGGATAGCAATAACAGGACGGTGCAGGGACAGCAATAACAGGATGGTGCAGGGACAGCAGTAACAGGATGGGTCAGGGACAGCAGTAACAGGATGGGTCAGGGACAGCAGTAACAGGATGGGTCAGGGACAGCAGTAACAGGATGGGTCAGGGACAGCAGTAACTGGACGGTGCAGGGACAGCAGTAACTGGACGGTGCAGGGATAGCAGTAACAGGATGGTGCAGGGAAAGCAGTAACAGGATTGGTCAGGGAGAGCAGTAACAGGATTGGTCAGGGACAGCAGTAACTGGATGGGTCAGGGACAGCAGGAACAGGATGGTGCAGGGACCGCAGTAACAGGATGGTGCAGGGACAGCAGTAACAGGATTGGTCAGGGCATGTGATACCATACCAGTATATCAGTAATGTTATTGGTGCTGCTTCTTGCTCTCATCTGAAATTGGAAATGTTTATCTATTTCCACCATATCCTCACCTTCCTCTGGTCTTTCACTGACTCCTCCCTTTCCTTCTTTCCACATCTCTGTTTCCATGTTTGGTGATAAGCCTGTCACCAAGATCCACCTCAAACCAACCAACTCCCACAGTTACTTTGACTAGACACCCTCACATCCTGTTTCTTGTAAAGACTCTGTTCCATTCTCCCAGTTCCTCTGTCAATGCCAGCTTTGATAAGGTGGCCTCCAAAATGTCCACCTACTTTCAGAACTGAGCACTGATTCCTCAGCACCATGTTTGAGAGGACCCTCAGCCAAGTCTGACCCACACTTTGGCCCTCGCCCTATCTCTTCTGACGAATAACAGCAATAAGAATCCCCTTGTTGTCACCTCGCATCCCACCAGTATCCACATCCAATGGATTATTAGCTGCTATTTCCACCAGTACCAGTAAGATGTTGCCACCAGACACATATTGCCCTCCTCTCTGTCATCTGCCTTCCCCAAGGCCCATTCCCTCCAGGACACCCTGGCTCATTCCACCTTCACTCTCAATACTGGCCATCCACAGACCGATGGAACCTTCTCCTGTCACTGCAGAAGGTGTAACACCTGCCCGTTTACTTCCTCCCTTCTCATGGTGAAGTAGGGATTTACCTGCACTAGATTCAAACTAGCCGAGTATATATGCTGTTCACAATGTGGTCTCCACTGCACTGAGGAAATAAAGCATGGAGTGGGAAATGAAGTTCAGCCTGGGTGCTTGCTTTGCAGAACACCTATGCTCTGTCGGCAAAATAAGAGTCTGAGGTTCCAATTGCCTGCCATTACAACACCCCGCCTTGTTCCCTGGCCAACATCTGTCTCAGGTTTGCTGTAGTGCTCCAGTGAAGCTCAGTGCAAGCTGGGAGAACAACACCACCTTATCCACTTAGGGACCTGTAGCCTTCTGGACTCAATACTGAGTTCAACAATTTCCAGGCTTTAGCTTCTCCTATGTCTTCCCCCAGCCCCAGGCCAGGGAGAACATACCAGGCCTTCTTATCACATGGTCTGCTATTACACACAACCTATTTTTAACCACTAACAGTCCTTCTTTATAGATATTCAGTTTCCTAAGCTGACTGCTATACAGTCCTTTGGCTGTCCAACTGTTTCTCTCTTTAGGCTCTATCTCCACCTGTTTTTAATCTTTGCCTTCTCCCCCACCCCATCTTCTGCATAAAAACCAATACTTTCCTCACTACCATTAGTTCAGAGGAAGGGTCCCTGGTCCTGAAACATTAGCTCTGATGACCCTCCCAGATGCTGCCAGACTTGCTGACCTTTACCAGCAATCTCTGGTTTTTGTTTCTGATTTCCTGCATCCACGTTTCTTTCGGTTTTTGTTCTTTCAGCTGGAGATTCTGTTTCCTTTTTAAGACCAATAATACTGACAGGAGCAGCTGCTGTTTTGTTTGCTTCCAGGTTCCTAATTCAAACCCCTGGAACTGTCAGACTGATCAAAATCCAATCCCTTTATCATAGGTTTGTTTATTGACCAGTTTGTGGAATGAAACTGATCATGTCACAAATTGAAATCACAATATTTACTGGAAATCATTGTGTTTGTGACTGATCTGATTCCCGTTCCAAAGAGTGTCCTGTATCGGTGTTAATTATTGATTGTTTCAAAATAGAATCTGAGCTGTAAAGACAGACCATGCACCCAATTTGGTAATTGAGAAAGCATATAGTATACTAGCCTTTAACTGTTTTTTTTCCAGAGGGGTCATAAAGTCAGAGGTTCTGATATGTCTGGGTTTATCTACTTGGGAATGTTTTAAGTCTTTCTTTTAAAACACATGTCTAATGAAAGGAGAGTGGCCATTGCTCCCAATACTGGGTTGTATTTTGTTTGGTTTTAACAAGCTGTTATGTTTGCAGCTGCTGGTCAAGCTTTATTTGGGAACCCAGAGAAGCTGCCCGACCCAAAGAAACAGCTCCATACTGATCCTCTCTCTCCCTTTCTGATATCTCCCCTGTAAGAACCTGTGTTTGATTCTACCTTTTTTGCCAAGGGGGTGTTTGTGGGGATTTGGCAAGTATTTGGAACAGCATCATTAAGTTGTAGTGGAGTCGATTGGGTTTTCAGATAAATTATGTTATTCTGTATTCTGGTTTCTTTTGTTCATGTACAAATAACTTTTATTTTGTTTAAAACAGTGTGATTGGCCAGCTGCATCACTCCTGGAATATCCACTCTACACTTGCGTCAAATAACTAGAAAAGTTAGGATCTGGGCTGCTTTCTTGAAATGCTTTGAGGGGGTCTGGCCTGGTCTATAATACTGGTTAGTCCACAACTGAATACTCTGTGCAGTTCTGTTCATCACTCTATAGGATGGATGTGCTTGCAGTCTAAATGCTTTCTTTTATTCGCTCATGGGACTTAAGCATTACTAGCGAGGCAGACATTTATTGCCCATTCTGACTTTCCCTTGAGAAGGTCTTGAACTGCTCCAGTCCGTGTGCTGTACCTTAAGCCTTTTGGGAGGAAATTCCAGGATTTTGGAAGGGAATTCCAGGATTTTGATCCAGAACACTGAAGGAACAGCATCACAGGACAGTGAACAGCTTGGACGGGAATTTGCTGGTGTTCCCATGTTTCTGATGTAGGGGCACCATGGTAATTAAGACAGATGGACTTTTTCATTGCAAGGCAGATAAAGTATCAAAGCAGAGGTGCCTTGCTGCAACTGCGTTGGGCATTGGTGAGATCTTCAGTCCAACTTGTCCATGCTGACCAAAGACAGTACCTTTCAAACCCATGACCACTTCCGTCTAGAAGGACAAGTAAGATCCCTCTCATTCTTCAGAACTCAACTAACTATAGCTCCAACTCCACTTGCTTCATGCTTTCTCATCAGTCACCTGGTTCATCCCAGGAATTACCTGAGTAAGTCTTCTCTGAAGAAGGAGAGGGGATTCTACTGGCATGTACAAATTCCTGAGGGACTTGTCAGGCTGAATGTTGAGAGGGTGTTTAACCTTGCATGAGAATCTAGACCCAGGGCAAATGATTCAATAATAAGGAATCTTCCATTCCTGATTAAGATGAGAAGGAATTCCAACCCTCTGAAGATCATTACTATTTGAAATTCTTAACCCAGTGTGATGGGAGTTGGGTTATTAAACATATTCAAGTCTTGGTTAAAATATTGATTGACAACTGTCATGTACCATCATGATAATGTGCTGAAAATAAAGCCTTGCTTTTTGTGGAGTTGCATGAAAAGTTTAAGGTTTTAAACAGTGTGCAAAATTCCCCAATTTTTCAGATTTTCAAACCCAGGTTGGTAGAAAACACAGATCAGCTTTCTGTGCTGTGTAAGGATTGCTCCTACTAGTACACACGCGCACAAAAAAAAGGGAAGGAGAAATTAGGTTGTTGGCAGAGAAAAACTGGGAGGACAGTTCCTCTCCATGGGTTACTGTGATGATCTTGATCATTCTTATGCTGGTCAGAACTTATTTTTCAATCATCTTTCTCTGGATGCATCTAATAAGTTGCAAGGGACACACAATGCCTGGTTCACAGATAAAAGGTCTCTACCTTATCAATTGAAAGTACAACAACAGCTGAAGGAAATGTTGCCTTGTACTCTTCAGGTTTGCAATGAGTTTTAATCACACATAACAGACAGACAGCTGCTGAAGTTGGGAGAACTGAACACATCTCTCTCTCTTTCTGTAACTTATTCCCAGTTTGAAACTGCACTGTTCCCTGAGAACCAATCACAGTTATGGGCAGACAAAAGGTCATATGATCTGTTATCGACAACTGGTCACTAGTGCATAGACCAGTCAGCATCTTGTTGTAAACAAGAACTATATCTGTGCATACCCTCAGATTCAATTTGTCTACAATCTAAACTTCACTTACCACTTGTTCAAACGGCTGTTTACACGATGTTTGCCATGTCTGTGAGGTTGCTTACTTTTCAAACCATACAGCATCTTTGTAAATCACTGGCGTTTGAAATAACATCCTGCTATTTAAGTCCACAATTTTAAAAAGTACAAGAATAAAAAGATAAGGTATGTACCTTGGGGATTTAAGCATGATGGGGAACAAGCAGCAGAGCAGAGTTCAGGTCACAATCAGACTCACCATGATCTTATTGAAGAGTGAAGGCAGACTCCAGGGGCTAATGACCTACTATTGCTCCCATCTCTCATGATCCTGGCTACTCCAGTGTTACTGACAGGATCTGTCAATGTGTTGTTCAAGCTGACAATCTCTTATTAAGGAGAGCATCCAGATTTTCCGACTTCTCCAGCTGGATGAGCCTGCTGAAGTCTACCTGGTGATCAGGTGACCTCCTCCTTGGATCCTGAGTATAATGGTTTGTTGACCAGGAATGGCTCCTCATGTTGTGTGCCACTGCCACTGTTCTGCCTTGATGAGCTGATAGCAATGATGTAGTGGGTCAGATTATCATTTACATCCAGTAGAGATTCTGCAAGTATGGCTGCATGGCCTGATGTCCTTCTGGTGGTGGGTCTTTTTCCAGCCTCTGAGCTGCCATGGAGCTGTTGCCTGTCTCTCCACCCTACCACCATCACCATTTTCAAACTCAATACTGTACTTGAACCTATCTAACTCCCTTTTCCATAAAGGTCTGAAACCCATTCCATCAGATGAAAGGTTTCAGCACTCAGCTTAATGGCAGAGCTGGTGCAACTCCTGCAGTGGGGAGAGTTGCCAACTTACTCTCTTTTCTGTGCCACTGAGGATAGTCAGAGCTCCTTGTTATTTTTCTTTCCCATTACCTTAAATCTGTGTTCCCTGGTTGTCATCAAATTGCAAAGAAGAAAGAGAGATTGAGAAATGTACACTATTAGAAATGGATTTCCAGATCTTAGATCCTTCGCAGCTAAAGGCAATTCAATCAATATTCTACCAATATTTAATGCTCAGGGATTGCATAATATGCTGAAGGTCAGAATAAGAGATTTTATTCACTTTCTGTTCCAGCCTATGTTGTCAGATATTAACAATTTTTTTTTGGCTCTTCTGAATTTGGAAATTACTGAAAACAGACACATTTCTTCAAAGAGTTTCAATTTGTTCTCATCAGGACACACACAAGAATATCAAAAGAATATAGATACTTCTAAACCAGAAAATTGTGCTTATTTTTTGGGACAAGATGACTGATTCACTGAGCCATTGCCATAAAAAGAGAGGATATATAGGTTTCTCAATATCTCAGCTATTTTAAGAAAAAGTGAGGTTAAACATATTAATTTTGGTTGCAGAGAAGGGATCCCAACATATGGATGTGTCTTCTATCAAGGGTCAATCAACCACATTATGAACTTATCTGACTACCTCAAGTTTTTTTTTTCAAATGATACTCCCAGTACACTCAAGATTGTTCAGCAAATGTCTGATTGTTGAAGAGATTGAACAATAGATGTTTTGTTTCAGGTTTTACAGGCTTAGGTTGGTTAATTATGGTCTGCATTCTGCTGTTATGAACCAAGGAACATACTGATTGAGTCAATCAGCCTATCGGTGGGATATATTGCCACATATCTAGCATCACACTCTCACGGAAATTTATACAAAGCATTGCTCAGTTGTGTGGGAGGTAGAACATCTTTTTGAATGTCCTAAGGAAAATCCTGTTTGTGTAGAATACCACTCACATTGTTACTGCACAGTAACAGAGGGACTGGGCTGGCTTAGTCTTTGAGATGTTTAAATCTACTGCTAAATGTGATTCTCTGATTAGTCTGCTCTTGCTGTAGTGAACAAAACCTAGACCAAGAACAAAATTAGGATGATCATAAATATTATTTTTTAAATTTCCAAATGTTTTGGGGTGTTAGTTACCCATTCCTTTCTACATAGCAATTCTTTGACCAATTAGGTTTACTTTTCAACCAATCAGCACCTCTTCTCTTTGTCAATTATTGTTGTCATCATTTGGAATTTGGCATTTTTACATTTGTTCTGATAAGTGCGAAATGAAAAACATTGGCATCATGTCTCAGCAAATATAAGGTATGAAACATTTACAGACAGCCTCTGATTTATAGATACCGTAGCAGGGTGGGGATGAGATATGGATTCCTGATGAAGGGCTTTTGCCCGAAACGTCGATTTTCCTGCTCCTTGGATGCTGCCTGACCTGCTGTGCTTTTCCAGCACCACACTTTCAACTCTGATCTCCAGCATCTGCAGTCCTCACTTTTGCCTAAAAGCTTGTTTAGTGGCTGTGGTAAGTTGGGAGGTGAATATTAAAGAGTTGAGTTCTGGTGTTTAACAATCAATAATCCCCATAAATAGACATCTCAAGCTGCTTTGTGAGAATCTCACCACACCGCTAGTGAAACGTATCAAAGATGCAGTGACATGATGTCAAGGTCCACTCATCACTCAATTCTGTTGAATGTCTCTCCACAGCCCATGTCAGTCTCCTACAACATTCTACCCTATGGGCTAAACGGCCTCCTCTGATGCAGTAACCACTCTACACTTATACATGTGAGGTAGGAAAATTAAAGTTTATCTGTATTTTCAATAAAATTTGCTCATTTAAAACTAGGGAGCTCCTCCCTGGGGTCCAGGACTAAGAGCTAATTAATTTTACTCTTATTTAAAGATAATTCATTCTTGTTCAAGATTCCTCCACCAGAGAAAATACTCCCTCCTACCTCGCTTTAAATTAGACAATCTCTCACTGTCCCACACTAGGTCACACTGTGATGGAATTCTCTCATTTAACCTGTCAATGGCCTTTCACTCTGCCTCCTAACCAAGTGTCATCTGTAAACGTGGATAGAATACTCCCTGTTCATTCATCCCAGTCATTAAAAACTAAGGCCCCAGGACAGCTCCTTTGGGATCGACCAAATCCTACCAAAGGGAAGACATTATCTTGAACCCATTCTCTGTTTCCTACCCTCCCACTTTTCAGCCATGCCAAAGATTCCCTCTAATTTCATATGCCCTCATTGTCATGAACAAACTCTTGTATCGATCTGATTAATAACTTTCTGGGCATCCATCGAGACCATGTCCAGAGCCTGCCCAAATCATCACAGACTGAGAATGGAGTCAAGAACAAAGACAATCTGAGCTGATTCAAAAATGTTTCTGAAATTCTGAAAAACAGTTGAAGAGTTCCGAGGAGTACAGGGCACTGTGTTGAACAGAACTTATTGAATTCTCACACAAAGTTGCACATATACAAACACATCTTGTTGCATGTCTGGTCTGTCTTTGTGTGATCAGCCCAAACCAGGTATAATATGAACATTAAACCGACGCCACATCCCCCCCCTCCCCCCCCCACACACACACAGACACAAACACACACACACACACACACGCACAGACACACACACACGAACAAAAATATGCACAGAGAGACACACACAGACACACACACACAGACACACACACACACACACACACACACACACAAACACACACTCATCCAATGAATATCAATGGAATGGAAACAATCTTCAGAAACTCCATAAAGTGTAAGGATGGAGGGGAGTGTGGGAATGAGGATTTCTAACACAATCTCCATTCCCTCACACTGAGAATGGATTATTCCCCATCCTAATGGACATTTATTTTGTTTCTGCAGATTCCCCAAGTGAGGCTCACACAATAGTTCCCAGTAAGTGACTGAGGGGTCAGAGTGTTGGGCCAAACCAACCCCCACAACAAAGAACCTGAGTTGCTGTGATGGAACAGGATAAATATTGGTGAGACTCTGGAGAGACATTGTTTGCTCTTCTTCACCAACATTGTGGCTTAATGGAGCTCTCAATCTCCATTGACTGTCTCACTTTGCTATTTTACAATAGTCAAGGCAATTGAAATACCTTTATTTTGTCAGAATGGCACTTCAGAGATGGAAATTAATTCACAATTTCTGGGATTTAGCAATTGATTTTGAATGGGAAGTTGAGTATGTTCGTTGTGGGAGCAAATCTCTGGTTCGGATAAGGAACTGACAATGACCTGGAGCTCTGTTTCTGAGTGAGTTCACTCACAACTGTCAGTTAGAAATGGACACTTTCTGCCTGAGGTTGGGGTGGTTTGGTGTTAGGTTGAAGTTGGTGTTTGATTACAGAGTTTCCTGCCTATCCTGTAGATTTTCTCCATGTCTGTGGGTGAGTTACTGGAGAATTGTTACAACATAACAATGAGGAAACTGACCAAAGGAGTTGATGCAATGTCACAGCAATGTCTTCACTGAGTTGGGTTTGTGCTGGATCTGTCGATGGGTTTCTTGACGGGAGACTCCTGCAAAGTGGACAGATATGAGTTAATGTTCTCAAAGCATGCCTTAAGAGGCCAAATACTCCCAGTGGATTATAGAGTGTCCAGGCTTGTGACCACCAAAACTGGAGATGGCTCAATTGGGAAGGCACCAAAGAAACTGAGAAACTTCACCGTGTGTGTGCAGAGGGTGAGCTGGGGCATCGGTGAGAGCACACACACACACTCCAATAACCCAACGCCCTACCTCCTGCACTGCTACCTACAGCATGTGCGTAAGAGTCTGCAGATCAGTCATCAGCCATCTCAGACCCACTGCAGCAGAAAGAGAAGCAAGTTATCCTTGATTCCACAGGACTGACTTCAAAGGACAGGACATTCCATTGGCAATGGGGATCTCTGACACATGGTGAACTTACCAAAGAAATAATATGATCAGAATGGTCTCTGAACTGTGTAAACAAGTAAATAATTAACACAACGACAAAACAGTATATGAAATCCTGCAAAAATGGAGTGGTTTGTGATCATCAATAAATATGTTCTCATGTCTCTATGTTTACAATAACTCCATAAACCAACCTGGATGGATCCAAATTAAGGTCCAAAGATTGACCTTAATCATGTTCTATTTAAACATTACAAAGTACACCCATTGCTATATGTAACAAAGTACGTCAATCGCAAACTGACTGCTCAAAAATATACTGAATGCTGTAAGTGTAAAACAAAACCAAAACCAAAGGAGGGAAATACTCATCAGGTCTGTCAGCACTGGGATCGAGGGAAACAGGGTCAATGTTTCAAGTCAATAACTTCAACAGAATGGGAAAACATTAGAAATGTTAGAGATTTTAAGCACTTAAACTGGAGAAGGATGAGTAAAGACAACTAATGGTCTGTGATTGGACAGGAGACATGAGACATTAAATATCAAAAGATATGGAGCAGAAATAATTGGATTCACCACAGAAGAAGCGAAAGGTGGGTCGAGAGGGGTTGGGAATGACAGAATAGGAAACAGCCGCTTTTCAAAAGGAAATGTAAAAGAGAAACCAAAGAAAGATCAACACTTTGGTTCAGATCCAGTCGGGATAGGTAATGTTCAATTAGGATCTCATAAACTCGGTCAATTAACAAAACAAAATCTGTGCCCCCAAGATCTCTCATTGTTAACAAAAACAAAATCTTAGATGAACAAAAACAAAACCATCACCATGAATAATTCTGCAGGTACAGTTTGTGACTCCTTAATTCGGATTCCAGTTCTCCTTTCGGCATCCCTGATGAGCTGCTTTCTTCTTTCACATAACTCTCATCATCATTGGCCAACGCAAAAGTATGTTACAGCTCTCCAGCATTTACTTTAATTTTCTCAGCGTTCCAGCTCTTTCTGCTGAAGAAGTCAGACTGGACTCAAAATATTGGCTTTTGTTTCTCTTCCCTCAGATGTTGCCCGACATGCTCCAGCACTTTCTGTTTCTATAACTTTACAAACTGGTCATGACCAAGAAGCTGGTGACCCTTCACCTCCACATGGGGAACGTTTGATTCATCAAATTGATGAAACCTGTTCCTCACATCTGCCTCATCTGCTGTCATCTTCCATGAATCCATGAGGAAAGGCATCATCACCCTCATCTACAAGCGGAAGGGGAGAGGGAGGAACTCAAAAATTGGAGACCAATCTCACTGTTAAACACAGATTACAAAATTCTGTCAAAGGTAATATCAAACGGGTCAGGTCTGCTCCGGGGTCGGTGATTCACCCCGACCAAACCTATGCTGTACCGGGCAGGAAGATCGCTGAGAGTCTCGCACTCCTCAGGGATACAATCGCCTACGTGCAGGACAGAGGGTTGGACACCTGCCTGATCAGCCTGGACCAGGAGAAAGCCTTTGACAGGATATCACACAGGTATATGAGAGATGTTCTCTCCAAAATGGGCGTTGGGGAGGGAATCTGCAATTTGATCAGACTGCTCTACACCAACATTGTCAGTGCAGTCTCAATCAATGGGTGGGAATCAGATAGCTTCCCAGTCAGATCTGGAGTCAGGCAGGGCTGCCCTCTCTCTCCTGCCTTGTTTGTGTGCTGCATAAAGCCATTTACCGAATCCATCAGGAAGGATGCGAGCCTGAGAGGGGTGACTATTCCTGGCAGCGGGGGCCTGCAGGTTAAGCCCTCCCTGTACATGGATGACGTTGCTGTTTTCTGCTCGGATCCACTGTCCGTGCGCAGACTCATGTGCATTTGTGACCAGTTCGAACGGGCCTCGGGGACCAAGGTAAACCGAGGCAAGAACGAGGCCATGCTCTTCGGGAACTGGGCCGACCAATCCTCGATCCCCTTCACCGTCAGGACCGACCACCTGAAGGTGCTGGGTATTTGGTTCGGGGGGGCTGGGGCATGCGCCAAGTCTTAGGAGGTCCGTATCAGCAAAGTGAGGCAGAAACTGGGCAGATGGAAGTTACGGTCGCTCTCCATCGTGGGAAAACACCTGGTCATCAGGTGTGAGGCACTCTCATTGCTATTATACGTGGCACAGGTCTGGCCTATTCCCAGGACCTGTGCCGCTGCAGTCACCCGGGCCATCTTCCAATTTATATGGAGGTCAAAGATGGACCGGGTCCAAAGGGACTCACTGTACAAAGATCTGGGCAACGGGGGAAAAATATACACCCAATGCCACCCTCTCCCTGATGGCCAGCTTTGTGTGTGGCTGCATCAAGCTGTGCGTGGATCCCCGGTACGCAAACACCAAGTGTCACTACGTACTGAGGTTCTACCTGTCCCCGGTGTTGCGAAGGATGGGCCTGGCCTCGCTGCCGCGGAACACTCCGAGTAGTTGGACCGTTCCGTATCACCTGTCCTTCGTGGAGAAGTTTATGAAGAAAAACACCTTTGACCACCAGTCCATCAGGAAGTGGTCAGCATGTAGTGTCCTTGAGACCCTTCGGGAAAAGGAGAGGGCGGATCCTGTCGAGCGGTTCCCTGAGCAGACTGTCAAAGCCATTTGGCAGAATGCCTCATCGCCAGAACTTTCCAACAAGCACCAAGACATGGCTTGGCTGGTGGTGAGAAGGGCTCTGCCTGTGAGATCCTTTATGCACTCCCGGACTCTCAGCCGCACCGCACGCTGCCCTTGAAGCGGCTGCGGGCGGGGACGAGACTGTCACAAACCTCCTTCTGGAATGTGCCTATGTAGAAGAAGTCTGGAGAGGAATGCAGTGGTGCTTGTCGAGGTTCGTCCCGAGCAGCGCGTGATGCGGGATTCCGTGCTCTACGGCCTGTTCCCTGGGACTCACACCGAGAAGAACATCAACTGTGCCTGGAGGATCATCAACTCAGTGAAGGATGCTCTCTGGGCGGTCCGAAACCTGTTGATCTTCCAGCTGAAGGAGTTGACCCCGACTGAGTGTTGCAGACTGGCACATTCCAAGGTCCAAGACTACGTGTTGAGGGACGCGCTGAAGCTTGGGACCGCTGCTGCCGCCAAGGCGCGGTGGTGAAAGACCACTGTGTAAGATCGGCCTGCCTAAAGAAGAACAGGGGGCCCACGCAGTCATTTGGGCTCCGCTGATGCCTCAGCTAAAGATATGGACATATGATTGATAAATGTACAGACCTGTGTATAAATTCTGATCTCTGTATGCAATTGTTTACGTATATATGGCATGACCAACTGTACAGACCATCAAATTATTTTATGAATAAAGTATATTTTTAAAATAAGGTACACAGTTCATGAGAATCATATAACTGGGGAGGGGGTGGATTACACGCAGTCTGCAGCCCCTCGGTGCACTGTGGCAGGTGGGTCTCAGCCTGTGGCCTTTCCCTTTCAAGCCTTTGCAGTGATTCCCCCAAGCTTTAGTGTGGCCCTTAGAACATGGCTCCCAACCTTGGAATGTACCGATTGGCAACACTCAGTCTCTGACAACTCTCAGCTTTGGATGACCAACATGTTTGAGGCAGATCGAAGAGAGCTTTTACCACATTGATGGTCCTTGAGCAGCAGTTGGTATTTCTCTCACTGTATATCACTGGGAACAGCCCTGGAGCACAGGAAACTGCTCAGGATGAGCAGCCCATCAGAGGACTATAACTAGGTCTGACTCTCACCCTCCTTCATGTCACACAGCATAAAAGAGTGACCCCAATGTTTACCATTTACTCTCCAGCATATCCATACAATCTGAATTCTGTATCCTTTTTCCTTCTGTCCTGATCTATTTTGTAATTGTAAAGTGTCCTTCAGTACTTATTACACTCCCCAACCTGGGGGTTATGTGTGGCTGAGGGGTGAATTTCTCCTGATTTCACTCACATCTCAAAGCCAGGTCAGTGTTAATCTTCGAATCCCTGCAGTATGGAAACAGTCCCTTTGGCGCATAAACCAAATCATCCGCCAACATTTCCGCCACCTCCGAACAGACCCTACCACCAGGGATATATTTCCCTCCTCACCCCTTTCCACCTTCCGCAAAGACCGTTCCCTCCGTGACTACCTGGTCAGGTCCACGCCCCCCTACAACCCACCCTCCAATCCTGGCACTTTCCCCTGCCACCGTAGGAACTGTAAAACCTGTGCCCACACCTCCTCCCTCACCTCTATCCAAGGCCCTAAAGGAGCCTTCCACATCCATCAAAGTTTTATCTGCACATCCACCAATATCATTTATTGTATCCGTTGCTCCTGATGCGGTCTCCTCTACATTGGGAGACTGGACACCTCCTAGCAGAGAGCTTTAGGGAACATCTCCAGGACACCCGCACCAATCAACCACACCGCCCCGTGGCCCAACATTTCAACTCCCCCTCCCACTCTGCCGAGGACATGGAGGTCCTGGGCCTCCTTTACTGCCGCTCACTCACCACCAGACGCCTGGAGGACGAACGCCTCATCTTCCACCTCGGAACACTTCAACCACAGGGCATCAATGTGGACTTCAACAGTTTCCTCATTTCCCCTTCCACCACCTCACCCCAGTTCCAAACTTCCAGCTCAGCACTGTCCCCATGATTTGTCCTACCTGCCTATCGTCTTTTCCACCTATCCACTCTACCCTCCCCCCCAACCTATTCCTTTCATCCTCTCCTATGGTACTCTATGCTACTTTCTCCCCACCCCCACCCTCCCTCACTTATCTCTCCACCCTTCAGGCTCTCTGCCTGCATTCCTGATGAAGGGTTTTTGCCCGAAACGTTGATTTTACTGCTCCTCGGATGCTGCCTGAACTGCTGTGCTCTTCCAGCACCACCAATCCAGAATCTGGTTTCCAGCATCTGCAGTCATTGTTTTTACCAATAAGTCCACAACAACCATCCAAAGAGTAGCCCACCTAGTCCCATTCCCCATTATCCCCAATTAATGCACCTCACCTACACATTCCTGGACACTATGGGCAACTTACTGGGGCCAATTCACCTAACCTGCACATCTTTGGATTGTGGGACGAAACCAGAGTACCCAGAAGAAGCCCATGCAGACACGGGGAGAATGTGTAAACTCCACACAGACAGTCGCCCGGGACTGGAATCGAACCCAATTCCATGGTGCTGTGAGGCATCACTGAGCTACTGTGCTATGTTCTTGAAGAGCTCTCGATTAATGACATCTGAAATCCTTGGTGTGCCAGACTGGAATATTGTGCTCACAAGTGTTTTAATCATTCCACAACAAAAGACTAACTGTGAAGATCTGTAGCTCTTCATTGTTGGTCTGTTCATGATCCGATATCGTAAAGCGTATAAACATGAGAATTAGGAACTGGAGTAATCCATTTGATTCCTTGAGCCTGCTGCACTATTTAATCAGATCCTGGCTGATCCAGTCATGTTTTAAGTGACACATTGTCATCTCCTCCCAATAACCTTTGACCCCTTTGATGAACAGGAATCTATCTAGCCCTGCCTTAAAAAAACAATATTTGTAGACCTGTGGATTTATCATTGTATCACGATCTGTGTACCTGTTGGTTTAGGTGTGCCTGTCAGTTTGTGTGTGTGTGTGTATATACTGTTGCTAACATTGCATCAATGTCTATTTGCCTTTTGCTGCAATTCCCCCTTCTCCCTATCCACCCACTGGATCCCTCTGTCTGTCTGAAATGTGGGTCAAATACTCAGGCCACATTATGAACTGGAATCACCTTCCCCTGAGCTACCTGACACTGCCAGTGGAGATCAGGTGGTTAAACAAGATCCTGACACTGAAGTTCATCTAAAAGCTGAGCTGCCAGCTATCGATGCTCTGATCACAACCACCTGATGAAGGAGCAGAGCTCTGATTGTTTCCAAATAAATCTGTTGAACTATAACCTGGTGTTGTATGATTTGTAACTTTGTAAACCCCAGTCCAACACCGGCACCTCCAAATCCTGATCATGAATCACGGTGACAATGCACAGCTCATGTGGTTCCAGTGTCTGAGGAACCAATCCTGAAGATGCTCTTTTCTGGAATATTTCAAGGTGAACAGTAAGATTATAAAGTATGTTCAAAAGTGACTCAGATACAGAGCAAGATAGATGCCTATCTTTGAGAACAAGTTGTTATAGTTGAGAAAGAATGAGGAGAAACTATCCATGAAGATGCCTTCAACTGAGAGCCATAACATCGCTGACACTGGATGGAAACACTCCTGGACAAAGTCTCATTTGAAGAATCAGGATCCCAAACTGGTGGATCCAGGATCCACCGTTCACTCTGTGGAGGCACAATCCCAGGAAAATCTATCCCATTCCTGAATGAACTGTGTCTGAACAATGAGCTGTAATTCCGTGCATCGACTGTGATATGGAAGGATGGACGATGATGTCCATAATCACTCAATGTACGCGCTGTGCCTCAATGCGGTGCCAGGAATGTCCTGCAGTGAGCCTATGAAACCCACGTGGGTAAGGAATGGACAGACACAAGGTACTCACTTCAACCCAGGCCTGAAAAATCGGAAAGAAAGGGTGAAACATTTCAGACACAGCCTGTTCCTCTTGAGCTGGTCAGGATGTGATACTGAGACTTCAGACAGAGCTCGGTGTCTCTGTTACTCTGATTGTCAAGAAGATTACAGTTAAGGTGGTGAACGTTACTGTATTTCAGGGGGCAATGATGAATGCTGTATTTCAGGGGGATTGTTGTGACCTGCTTTGTATCTTTTGGGGAAAACCTACAGAATAACAAAGCTTCATCCAAGTGCAAGACAGACTCAGAAGGGGAGTGAAATTCATCTGACAGGGAAAATGTTACCATTTTTAATACATTTCACCCGAAAGAATAAAAAAGAAGCATATTGTCTAAATGGTGAGAGTGTGCAGAGCTCTGAGATTGAGAGTTTGTGAGTCCCCTGGTACATGGATCATCAGGGTTGGTTGTCAGATACAGCAGGTCATAAGGAAACCTCAGAGAATGTGATTGTTCATTGTGAGGGGAACGGAACATAAAAGTAGGGAGGTTCTGCTTCAGCCATACAGGGTATTGACGGCCAATGCAGGACTGTCTACAGGTTTGCTCTCCTTGCTGAAGGAAGGATACAAGTGAATTGGAAGCAGTACAGAACACGTTTACCAGACCATTTCTTGGATTGAGGTGTGGTGTCTTATGAGGAAAGGATTGATTGACTCGGTTTGTATCTGCTTGAGTTCAGAACAGTAAGGGAGGCTTGACTGAAACGTGTGAGATCCTGAGGGGTCTTGACAGGTTTAGATTTGAAGATGATGCTCAACCATTTGTGAGAAAATGTGTTTCCTCATCTCTGTTTTAAATGGATGACCCTTTATTTCCAAACTTTGAGCCCTAGTTGCAGATATTCCCATTAGGGGATACATCCTCTCCTCAAAATATGTCAGAAGCAGAATCTTTGAATATTTTTGAGGCAGAGGCTGATAGATTCTTGATAAACAAGAGGGTGACGTTATCGGGGGGAGATGGGAATGTGCAGTAATCAGATCGGCTCCCCCCCCCATGATTTCATTGACAGTTAGAGCTGATTTAAAGGGCCGAATGGCCTACTCCTGCCCCGATTTCCTCTGTCCATCTGAACATAATTATAGCCATGGGGCAAACACTGAGAGTTACAACTGGACCCACAGAGAAAAACCAAAATGTCACTCACTGTCATGAAGGAGCTCAGACAGAGACTTCAAAAGCTGAGAAAATAAAAATGGAATGTGAGAAGCATAATAAAAATATAAAAACAGAGAGTGTGAGATACTGGCTACACTCACTTGGCCCAGGATCCAATCAACCCTCAATCTTAACGAAACACTCACACCACACAGCACAGAAGGAGGGGAGAGGGAAGGAGTGGAGGGTGAAGGCCTCACCTGAATGTCATGGAATTACTCCCAGAAGAATGAGACTCTACACCTTCCAACCTCTCTCCCATCATTCCCAACACTCTGTCCCGTCAGTCACTTACTGGGAGCTGTTGTGTATGTCCCACTTGGGGAGTCTGCAGAAACAAAATAAGTGCTCATTAGGATGGGGAATGATCCACTGTGGGTGGCACGGTGGTTAGCACTGCTGCCTCACAGTGCCAGAGACCTGGGTTCCACTCCCGCCTCAGGCAACTGTCTGTGTGAAATTTGCATATTCTCCCTGTGTCTGCGTGGGTTTCCTCCAGGTACTCCAGTTTCCTCATTGCAGGTTAGGTGAATTGGCCATACTAAATTTCCTGTAGTTTTAGGTGTAGGGGAAAGGGTCTGGGTGGGTTGCTCTTCGGAGGGTCGGTGTCGACTTGTTGGGCCGAAGGGCCTGTTTCCACACTGTAAGTAATCTAATCAAGATGTGAGGGAATGGAAATTGTATAATAAATCCTCATTCCCACACTCCCCTCCATCCTTACACTTTATGGAGATTTTGGAGATCTCTCCCATTGCATCAATGTTCAGTCAGTGAGGATGTGGTTGTGTGCAGGGGATTTAATCATCAATGTTAGACCCAGTCTGGGCTGATCACACAAAAAAATCAAGACGTGTTTATACGAGTGTATCTGTGTGTGGGAATTTGATTGGTTCCATTCCCCACAGTGCCCTGTATTCCCAGTACTGGAGATTCCCCTACACTCACTCTGTCCCCTCAGTTCCACAGTCCCCTCCCTGTGATTCTTACCTCTTCAGGGCCTTTTTCAGATTGTTATTGTGAATATTTCAGCCATTGTAGAGACTATTCTAACCATAATAACAAGGTGGAACTGTCTCAAACTGTTTTTGTGATTTCTGAGACATATTGGAATAATATCAGGATTATCTCTGTCAGGGTTCGATTCCCAGTTCTGTGTTGCTTGTGACAATTTTAACTGATCCGACCCATTGGGAATTGATGGGACTGGTTGAAAGACTGGTTTGACTTTCCCCCAATTTCACTCTCCAGTAAGGTTTCTGAAGGTCCCACTGATAGGGGAGTGAAAGATCTGGAGCTGGAATCCGAGAGAAGAGAGACGCATCTTCATTTTGGAATTAAATCAGAAAATACTCCCACGCATACAAATAAACACATGTTCACAAACATACATGTATACACACACACACACACACACACACTCCAGTCTCTTACCCCACTGATAGAGCTGGGCCTCTGCCAGGCTGCTGTGTTCAATTTGACAGGAGTATTGATCCTCATCCCCAGCATTGATCTCAATCTCTTTCTGGATCTGATGGGTCCCATCGTGGTTTGGTCGAACCCCCGAGGACTGGGTCTCAGACATGGCCTCTCGATTCCTTAGCCAGGTCACCTCGATGTCTGCGGGATCAAACCCAGTGACCAGGCAGGAGAGAGTGAGCGGCTTGTCCTGACCATTGGGCTCCCTCCTGGAGATGAACACTTCAGGCTGAACTGTGATGGGAAAGGGTGAAAACACAAACAACAGACAGACACTGAATGGAATGGGAGAACGGTTTCATAGATCAGTGAGGTTAGATCAGAGAAGTTTGATCAGAAAATGGGATCAAAACTGAAATACATACATTTCCTTCTGAAATATTCCTTTCCACTTCCAGATATCTATTTAGTTGCTCAACTCCTACCTCTTCCAGACATATTTTCCAGGAATTGTTCCAGGTATCACCTGAATCCCATTTATCTTTCATTTTCACTGCAATGGGACTGAATGCAATCCATCTCATTCTGTTTGGTTCGAGACGAATTAAATCCTTTCCATCAAATCCAAACCTCATCAATCTCTTAATGCTGCTGTCATCACTGACCTCAGCAGTACAGTACCTATCCGTTGAAAATTGTGAATTCCTGTCAATGACAACAGCATTCAATGATCAGTAATTAATTGCTAACTGAAACTCAGAATCAGTCTGATCAAAAGGGAACATGGTGTGGTATCGGGCCCAGGGTATGGGGGCATTACACACAGTGCTATACTCCTGGGGGCCTGTGCTGTCATGGAGTCCCAGACTCAGCCAGCACTGCCCCTTTCTCCAGCTGCTGTCTCACACCTCAGCCTGGAGCAGATAAGCAACGGGCTCTCCGATCTGGGTCAGAATTCCAGCGCTCACATTCCCACTGTCCTGGAACGACAACCCCGGTGGATGTTGTAATTTGTTTCAATCATATGCTGCATTCTGGGGAATGTAGTCAATGTCTGTCTGTGACCACTGTGTCAGCATCCCACAAGCTCTGACCCACGATAGGACTCTGTGTGGTATTTATAAGAACACTCTCCCCATGGGGCTTAAATATCTCTTCCCCTGAGCTTGGCGGAATGGAGGGTAAGATAAATTTCTTTATGTTGCTAATTTTTTGGATCCACAGCTTTCTGTGACTTTTATAAATTATTTGGATGTGAATATAGGAGATATGGTTCATTAGTTTGCAGATTAAACTAAATTGTTGGTGTAGTGGACAGCGAAGAAGGTTATCTCAGAGTACAAAGGGACCTTATTCAGATGGGCCAATGGACCACGGATTGATAGATTGAGTTAATTCAGATTCATGTAAGGAGCCGTATTTTGGTAGAGGAAATCAGGTCAGATCTTATACAGTTAGTGGTAGAATCCTAAGGAGTCTTGCTGAATAAAGAGCCCTTGGGGTGGAGGTTCAAAGTTGTAAGTGGACAGGGTATTGAAGAAGGGCATTTGCCTTTACTGGTCAGTGCATTGATAACTGGAGGTGAGATGTCATGTTGTGGCTGTCGAGGACATTGGTTAGGCCACTTCTGGAATACTGCTACAGAAAGGCATTGTGAAACTTGGAAGGGTTCAGAGAAGCTCTTTTATCCCTGGAATCAGCCTAGTGAACTTCCTCTGAACTGCTTGCAGTGTCACCATATCCTCCCCTTAAGTAAGAGACCAAAACTGGACGTAATTCTAACAACACTTCTTTGCTATTATAATCTCATTCTTCTGCAATAAATTCCAGCATTCAATTTGCCTGCATATTCACTTTCTGCAATTCATTCACAAAAAACACCCAGATCCCTTTGCATTAACACACTTTTTCATATGTCAATAATAGTTTTCCCTTTTATTTTTCCAACCAACATGGACAACCTCTCACTTATCCACATTATCTACTCCACCTGTCAGAGTCTGGCCCATTTCCCCAGCCTATCAATATCCATCTATAAACTGCTTATCTCCTCCTCACTGCCTGCTTTCCCACCTATTTTAGTATCATCTGCAAATTCCACTATGTTACATTCTGTTCCTTCTTGCAGAATGTTTAAACAGAATGTGAACAGTTAAGGATGGAGAACCATGCAGTACCCCACTAGTTACAGGTTATCATCCAGACAAGGACCCATTTATCCCAACCCTCTGCTTTCTGCCAGTTAGCCAATCCTCTATGCAAGCTAATACTCTGCCCTTAACTTCCTGGTATCTAATCATCTGGATCAGCCTTTTATGTGGCACCTTGTCAAATGCTAGATATATCACATCCATTGGATCCCCACTATCCACCTTGCTGATTACATCCTCAAAGAACTCCAGCAAATTTATCAAGCATGACTTGCCCTTCATGCAACCATGCTGACACGAGTGAATTGAGCTTTGATTTTCTAAATGTTCAGTTATCTCCTCCTTTATGATTAGCTTCAGCTACTTCCCCACTAGAAAAGTCAAATAGCTGGTCTATAGTTTCCCACTTTTTGCCTTTCTCCTTTTAGCATGTTTCCAATTCACTGGTATCTTTCCAGGATCCAGAGAACTTTGCAGTATCATAACTTGCAGAGTACTTGTGAGGTGGGTCACACTGAAATCTGAGATTTCAATGGGCTTTGTAAATAGAGAAATGGAGTACAAAATCTAAGACTTTTCATTAAACCTACAGAAAACCTACTTTGACCCCACTGTGACTCCAGTTTCCTATTTTGGACAAACAAAAGTTACAAAGAGGTGGGGTGAATGTTAGTGGTAGAGTGGTGGTTGAATAGCTGAAAATGTGTTGCTGGAAAAGCGCAGCAGGTCAGGCAGCATCCAAGGAACAGGAGAATCGACGTTTCAGGCATAAGCCCTTCTTTAGGAATATGCCCGAAACGTCCATTCTCCTGTTCCTTAGATGCTGCCTGACCTGCTGCGCTTTTCCAGCAACACATTTTCAGCTCTGATCTCCAGCATCTGCAGTCCTCACTTTCTCCTTGGTGGCTGAATAGGCTCACAGAAATAGCAGTAGCATCCAGGCATATTATGTCTCTCCCTGTGCTACAGCCCAAAGATCAACGTTGGGAAATGAATGAGGTTTTATGATGAAAGGATGAAAGGGGACAACCAACAGGGAAATTCAACAAGCCACATCTTACCAGATGTCTGGTTTGTCCACTTCGTTCATGCACTCAGAGTTTCCTTTACCATGTTTGAATGTCTGTTCACTCGGTCTGTGAGATAATCCCAGAAATTCACACTGAAAGATTCTGCCATGAATTAAAGCGCAAGGATGCTCTGACAGGTTTTACTGTCACGAGAAATTATTACAATTCTGTTCACCATTGCTATGGTTGTAACCTCAGGATAGTCTTGAATTCCAGAAACAGTTGCATAAATCCTAGTGTGTACATGAGTCTCTGATGAAAACACCAATTACTGAACACCAGCATAAGCATCCTATTAATGTACCTGGGCTCCAAAGACCATGATGATATCGCAAAACTCAGGGTCGTCACCAACGCACGAGACGAACTTTAGACATGTTATGTTTGTAAGACAAGTGTAAGGGACAGTTTAAGAAACATTTGTACACACCACCAGTTGATCATTGTGAGGCCCCATCCACGCTCTGACAACCTCCAATAATCCACCACTTTACCATTCTCCCAGAATCCTGTCTGATATTATAAACAGGATCAGGTTGAACTGGGTCAGAATTAGATGCTGCAGCCTCTCAGAACAGGGAGTAAACACAGAGTCAGAGTCACACAGACACTCAGAGTCAATGTGGACACAGGGGAAAGGTTGCAAGACAATCCAGGGATTAGAATGTTAAACAGAAATCACGAATCTGGAACAGTTACATGGGACACATCTGGTTTATCACTAACCTAGAACAGTAACTTGGCACAAATTGAAGAAAAATATTGAAGGGGTGCTCCTGAACTGGGTGCATCTGGAGTGAGGAATTCAGGATAACCTGAGGATAGGTCTGTGGAGTGAGTAAATCCAGATTGAAATGAAGAGAAACTGGAATATTTGGGAGGATGAAGTGTGAGACCATGGGGAACAGTCACTGTGTGAACAGTCTCTCTGTTAAACAGGGGAATGGACAATCCAGAGCAGGATCCCCACTGTCCTTCACTGAGCTTTTTAATCAACCCTTTATACACGGCCAGGAGGATGTTGGTGTCTGAGATAATCCAGCCTATTCAACCATGAGTGCATCACAGCTGAGCCTGGGCTGGGTTAAACATGGAGTCTCCTTCTCCTCCCTGCAGTGTTTACAAGACTTTAGACCAGGAGAAAGTGAGGACTGCAGATGCTGGGGATCAGAGCTGAAAAATGTGTTGCTGGAAAAGCGCAGCAGGTCAGGCAGCATCAAAGGAGCAGGAGAATCGACGTTTCAAGGGCTTATGCCCGAAACATCGATTCTCCTGCTCCTTGGATGCTGCCTGACCTGCTGCGCTTTTCCAGCAACACATTTTTCAAGACTTTAGACCAGGAATGATGAAGCTGTTTGGCTTTTCCCAATCGATGTGAAAATGGAAATTGTCCATTGGAACCATTTCCCATTTGCTCGGAGCTTCACTGATCTTGGGGTTTTAGAGTGGAAGCTGAGAACAAGAACAAACAGAATTGTTATCTTTAGATTGTTACCCGTGCCACATGATAGTGAGGCAAAGAACAGAGAGAGATATCAGCTGAACATGTGGCTGAAGGGATGGTGCAGGATGGAGGGTTTCAGGTATATGGCTAATTCGGGCTCATTCTGGGGAAGGTGGGACTTGTACAAACAGGACGGTCTTCATTTGAACCAGAGGGGTACTAATATCTTGGGTGGGAAATTTGCTGGTGCTATTCAGATGGGTTTAAACTCGCTCAGCAGGGGAATGGAAACCTTTGTTATAGTTCCAGTGTACAGGAGGATAAGAGTAGGGAGGACATGGACAGGATTTCATGGTCGCAGGAGTGTGCTGACAGACAGGAAGCTGGTTTGAAGTCTGTCTACTTCAATGCCAGGAGTATCTGGTATAAGGCAGGTAAGTTGGCAGCATGGATAGATGCCTGGGACTATGATGTTGTGGCTATTTCTGAGACATGGATAGAGCACGGTCAGGAATGGATATTGCAGGTTCCAGGGTTTAGATCCTTCATTAAGATCATGGAAGATGGTAAAAGAGAGAGAGAGGTGTGGCTTTGTTAGTCAAGGACAGTATAACTATGGCTGAAAGAACTTTTGATGAGGACCCGTCTACTGAGGTGGTATGGGCTGAGGTTAGAAACAGGAGAGGGGAGATCACACTGCTGGGGTTTTTTTAAAGGCCTCCACAGAGTTCCAGGGATGTGGAGGAGTGGATTGGCAAATCGATTCTGGGCAGGAGTGAAAGAACCAGGATGGTCATTATGAGGGACCTTAACTTCCCCAGCATTGACTGGAAATGCTATAACACTAATACCTCGGATGGATCAGTTTTTGTGTGCAGGAGGGTTTCCTGACACAGTATGTCACAGGGGCTAACAAGAGGGGAGGCCACACTCGATCTGGTACTTGGTAATGAACTAGGCCAGCTGTTTGATTTCGTAGTAGGTGAGCACTTTGGATAGCGTGACCATAATTCAGTTACGTTTAGTTTAGTGATGGAAAGGAATAGGTACATGCCACAGGGCAAGAGTTATAGATGGGGGAGGGCAATTATAATGCGATTAGGCAAGACGTAGGATACACAGAATGGGATAGCAAAATGCAGGGGACAAAGAACAAAGAGCAAAGAAAATTTGCAGCCCAGGAAGCTGGCCCTCCAAGCCTGAGCTGATCCAAATCTACAGTCTAAACCAGTTGCCCAATTCCTAAGCATCTGTATCCCTCTGCTCCCCACCTCCTCATGTATCTGTCCAGATGCATCTTAAATGAATCTACCATGCCTGCCTCTACTACCTCTGCTGGCAACATGTTCCAGGCACCTACCACCCTCTGTGAAAAGTACTTGCTGCATGTATCCCCCTTAAACTTTTCACCTCTCACCTTGAAAGCATGATCCCTCGTTATTGAATCCTTCCCCCTGGAAAAAAAACTTATCTCTACCTACCCTGTCTATACCCTTCATAATTTCGTAAACCTCAATCAGGTTCCCCCTCAATCTTCTTTTTTCTAATGAAAACAATCCTAACCTACTCAACCTCTCTTCATAGCTCTTCTATGTCAGGCAACATCCTCGTAAACCTTCTCTGCACCCTCTCCAAAGCATCTACATCCCTTTAGTAATGTTGCGACCAGACTGTACACAGTATTCTAAATACAGCCAAACCAATGTCTTGTACAATCTAAATGTGGAGCTGGTTTAAGGAACAGATATTGCGAGTCTTTGATAGGTACATCCCTGTCAGGCAAGGAGGAAGTGATAAGACAAGGAAACTGTGGTTTACTGAAGAATTTGTGTCTCTTGTTAACCGAAGGGGGAGGCTTATTTGACATTGAGGCGACATGGTTCAGATGAGGTGATGGAGAGTTACAGAGTAGCTCGAAAGGATTTAAAGATAGAGTTAAGAAGAGCAAGGAGGGGACATGAGCAGTCTTTAGCAGGTAGCATAAAAGAGAACCTTAAAGCTTTCTATAGATATGCGAGGAATAAAAGGATGATGAGAATAGGAATAAGCCCTGTCAAAGACTGAAGTAGCAAGTTGTGTGTGGACCCTTTGGAGAAGAGGAGGTGCTAAATGAATATTTCTCATCTGTTTTCACCCAGGAAAAGGAGAATATTGTCGAGAAGAAGATTGAGATATGGACTATTAGAATTGGGGTTAGTTATGAGGAGGTTTTATCAATTCTAGAAGGTGTGAAAGTAGGTAAGTCCCCGGGGCCGGATGGGATTTATCTGAGGATTCTCTGGGAAGCTAAGAAGGAGGGGTTGGGTCCTTTGGCTTTGATCTTTGAGTCGTCATTGTCTCCAGGTTTAGTACCAGAGGACTGGAGGATTGCAAATGTTTTGCCCTTGGTCAAGAAGGGCAGTAGAGATAACCCAGGTAAGTATAGACCAGTGAGCCTTACATCTGTTGTAGTAAATGTTTTGGAAAGGATTATAAGAGAGATGATTGATAATCATCTAACAAGCAACAATTTCATTGGAAATAGTCAACATGGATTCGGCAAGGGCAGGTCATGTCTCACAAATCTCATTGAGTTTTTGAGAAGGCAACCAAGCATGTGGATAGGGGTAGGGCAGTTGACATGGTGTGCATGGACTTCAGTAAAGCCTTTGATAAGGTTCCACATGGTAGGCTATTGGAGAAAATGCGGATGCATGGGATCGAAGGTGATTTAGCAGTTTGGATTTAAATCTGGCTTTCTGTAAGAAGGCAACGAGTGGTGGTTGATGAAAAATATTCAGCCTGGAGTCCAGTTACTAGTGGTGTGCCACAAGGATCTGTTTTGGGACCATTGTTGTTTGTCATTTTTATAAACGACTTGAATGCAGGTAAAATTGGATGTGTTAGTAAGTTTGCAAATAATACGAAAGTTGGTGGAGTGGTGGAGAGTGTGGAAGAATGTTACAGGTTGCAGGGAGACTTGGATAAACTGCAGAATTGGGCTGAGAGTTGGCAAGTGGAGTTCAATGCAGATAAATGTGAGGTGATTCACTTTGGGAAGAATAACAGGAAGGCAGAATACTGAGTCAATGGTAAGCTTCTTGGTCGTGTGGATGTGCAGAAGGGCCTTGGTGTCCATGTACATAGATCCCTGAAAGTTGCCACCCAGATTGATAGTGCTGTTAAGAAGGCATACAGTATATTCGGTTTTATTGGTTGAGGAACTGAATTCCGGAGCCACAATATCATGCTGCAACTATACAAAATGCTAATGCGGCCTCACTTGGAGTATTAAGTGCAGTTCTGGTCGCCCCATTACAGGAAGGATCTGGAAACACTGGAAAAGGTGCAGAAGAGATTTACCAGGATGTTGCCTAGTCTGGAGGGAAGTTCTTATGAGGAACGGCTGAGGGACTTGGGTCTATCTCATTGGAGAAGAAGCTAAGAGGGGATTTGATAGAGACATACAAGATGATCAGATGATTAGATAGGCTGGACAGTGAGAGTCTTTTCCCTCGGATGATGACATCTGCTTCTACAAGGGGGCATAGCTGTAGATTGACAGGTGATAGATTTAAGACAGATGTCAGAGGCAGGTTCTTTAATCAGAGAGTGGTGAGGGCGTGGAATGTCCTGCCTGCCAACGTAGTTAACTCAGCCACATTAGGGGCATTTAAACAATCCTTTGATAAGCATACGGATGATGAGGGATAGCGTAGGATGATGGGCTTAGATTAGTTCACAGGTCGGCGTAACATCGAGGGCCCAAGGGCCTGTTCTGCATTGTATTGTTCTATGCTCCATGTTTCTGCATCCTGCTGTCAGGTGACCTGGACACAAATCCCATTAGAATCTCCCAGACTGTGCTGCCTTCAATGTGTAAAAGATCAGGCTGACTGTATAACAGGCGGCTGATCAAACATCCCCCATTTCAAACTCTCACCAAGAGATTCACATTCACCCCAGACATAGAGAGACAGAGAGAGAGAGAGAGAGAGAATGGAGACCTTGGAAAAACACAGGGAGATGTGAAAAGGATCAGCAACATTCTGAGAATCCACTCTCCCTATTCCAATCAGGGACTGGGAGTAAAATATTCGGGGTGAGGGGAGGGGATCAACTGGTGTACAGAGTCTGGAAGAACAAAACATCTTCTCCCCCGCCACTCCATGTCAATGCTGAGCTGCAGGGCATTTCCAGAACTTCAAGCTGAAGAAGCAGAGAGTCAATGATTGGTCCCAGTGTCTCAGTAAAATACCCAATAAAGAGATGAACAGATTTCTGTCACCAGTTACCAGGAGGATCAGATACTGAACAGGATGAAACATAGTCAAGGTGAACTGACCTTTCTCCCACTGACAGGACACAGGGTGTGGGCTCTCTGTATTTCGGGAGCCCCTCTTCCATGGGGAAGCCTCTTAGGTCGGGGTTGACTGGAGCCTCTCACCTCCCTCGGAGGAGGTAAGTGGATGGGTGGGTGGCCTCTCCCAGTAACCTCTACCCAGGGAGGGTGTTCAGGAGGCTCCGGGGACCCACACAACCCTGGGGAGAATCCCGGAGCCCACATTAATTCCCAGTGAGCTCAGGGAGAAGGGTCACGAAGTGGTTCACACAGGGCCTGGGGATCCCAGTCTCGGGAATGGGGGAGAGGATATTCAATGAAAACCAGCAAATAGCCCCCTGCTTTTGTCAATGGTCCCCTGACCTCTGCCGGTGAACTCTCACCCCTCAACCCCCAACCTGTCCTGGTCTCAGTGTAGTAGCAGCCGTAATTGTGATGGTCAGCCTTGTCTCCTGCTCTTGGAGCCTCACAGTGCGAGGGTGGATGATGACTCCCTGCAGTGCCATATGAAGTCTCCACTTTCTCCATGCCAATTGTGCATAACAAGGAGCCCTCCTTGTGTAAACACTGAATCTATTGTTCGGTGTGGCCAGGGTGCTGGTCTGGGTAGCCTTGAATCGCCCTTTCACATTTCTGGGTATTTTCATTTGTGTCATTTATAAAATCCATACATTAACGTTTTAAGTATTCGCCATTTCCTGACAAACTCTCTCATTTTTGTTTTCAATCCACCACAGCTAACCTCTTCCTTAATTGCTCTTATTTAGATTTGAGGTGCTATTTAGAGGGTTCCCGTTCAGATGCTTTTCTCAATATTGGAGCGTGGTGTCAACATTGGGAGAGATGAGTTACAGAAGAGTCAAGTAACAGCCTAACAGAGGCATGCTCACGGAATCATAAAGTTTAGTGAACTTAAAACCTACACATCTTTGAGAAAGAGTTTGATCACCTGACCTAATAAGTCCCTTGATGGCACAGTGTATTATTATTTTGTTTCAGGGAGAAAGAAACCCAGAGGTATTGTGAACATTGTGAAATGCATTATACCATTATATTCTGTTGTTGTTTCCTAGCCTGAGGATCAATCTGGCTTTGATCTTCCTGGTATCTGGTGACAAAAAAAAATGTTTTTCTCTTTCATTGGTTCTTTTTCTAAAACTAAGCAATCATTCACCCTCTGGATCTGCAGTCAGGAGATGATCAAAGATGAGTCAAAGTCATGATAAACTTTGTTAAAAATCACACCTGGATATAGTCCAACAAGGGCACTGCTCCTTCATCAGGTAACTAGTGGGGCAGGATCATAGAACACAGAATTTATAATAAAAGATCAAAGTGTCATACAACTGATGGGATTTACTGAACAAACCCAGATTGCTGTTAAATCTTTAATCACTTAGAATGGGAATGCAGATTTTGATTGACTTCTTTCAAGTCACATTCCCAAGGCAACTATATGTATTAAAGTGGCATCTCAGCTCAGACAATGCATTAAAGGTGTGAGGTTGGAGTCTGTCTGTATCCCAACACTGGACTGACTGCCTGCAGATTGCCTCCAAGTGCTGCGGTTTCCTCCCATGGTCCAAAAATGTGCAGGTTAGGTGAATGAGATGTGCTAAATTGTCCATAGTGTTCAGGGATGTGTAAGCTAGGTGCATTAGTCAGAGGAAATGTAGAGTGATAGGGATAGGGAAATGGGTCTGCATGGGATAATCTTCAGAGGGTCAGTGTGGACTTGTTGGGCCGAATGGCCTGTTTCCACACTGATGGGATTCTATAAAAATCACTAATAAAAACAGTGTCCTTTTTGAACAAAGTAGAATGTATCTGCAAATACAAATTCACCTCATAAATGTATATGTGTGTGTGTACATGCATGTGAGAGTGTGTGTGCATGCTTGATAGAGTGTGTGCGTGAGTTGATGGAGTAAATGTCTATGAGATGGTACGTGTACATGTGTCTGTGTGAGAGAAGTGTGTGTATGAGAGAGGGTCTGTGTGAGTGTATGAGTGTGATTGTGTGTGCGTGTGTGTGAGTATAGTGTAGTGGGGTCACCTGTAGTGTGACATGAACCCAAGATCCCAGTTCACACAAGCATACATAAAAATACACATACACACACACTCTTACACCCACACACATACACCCTGTCACAGACATATTCTCCGTCACACTCACGTACACACTCAAGAGAAAAGTGCTGAGGGTTGATCTCAAGGAGGTCTTTAAAGTTACGAAAATTTTTCACATGATGGATTCAGAAAAAAAAATTCCACTTTCGGGATCAGCATCACTAGACATTGTCAGCATTATATAATTGCCAAGGCCTTGAGGAGGGATATTTTTACACAGAAAGTGGTGGGAATAAGGAACTCACTACCACAGTGAATAATTAAAGCAAATAGTACAGGTGCACTGAAGGGAAAGCTAAATAATTATCTAAAGGAGAAAGGAATAGATTGTTATGTTGACAGTGAAACAGAAAAAGGATCTAAAGGTATACTTTAGGGGAGCACAAACATTCCATGACCTAGTTAGATTAACTGGCCTGTTGTTTCATGCATTTTGACACAATATATTATCCCCCCACAGGACATCCCACTACATGGCACCCTCATGAATATCAGTCACAAATATTACAATTATGAGATTTATAAGTTTGTGACATTTTGGCACTGTGTCTTCAGATTAGTATAAGATAAGAGTCATCTTGAATCCTATTCTGACGTCTGCTTGACAACAAATCTGGGTGGTTTAATTATTAGAGATTAAGGGCAGTCCAGGTTGTTTCACTGGGAAGCAGGCATTCAACAACCACGAAAGCAACTGTGATAACAGTGGGCACACTTGCAATCTCCCAAGTTTCAGAAAGGTGCTTAAAATGTGGTATGGGGAGGGAGGGGGGAAAGGATGTGCCCATTTACTTCAGGATCTCTAGACTATGTCATCTGTATTTCTACCTTGATAAAAAGTCCATGTGATTCATGTTGACATGAAGATGGGCTTTGAGAAAGAGAAGATTTTAACAATATCACTGAATTTCTTGGACAGTAAAGTTAGTCTGACATGTTCAGTGTGACAGGCAGAGCAGCAAAAAAACACTCAATGATGCTTTTGGTCGGACTGTGGTTGGATTGAAAAAAACAGATTCCTGAAGAGTTCACAACAGGCTGGAAGATTTGCTTAATCTTGGTTTAAAGCCGAAGTCTTCAGGAAACACCAGCCGAGGTTTTTATCAAAAGGGCCTATCACAGGATGACAATACACAAATGGTGAAGGAAAATGAAGTACATGTCAGGTTTAGACAGCAGAGATCGAGTGAATCCTGAGAAGAGATTAAAGGCAGTAGGAGTAAATTTAAGAGGGAAATGAGGTGGGCTATAAAGGAAGATGAGATAGCTTTGGGATTCTACAAATACATTAAAGACAAAAGGGTAACTAGGGAGAGAATAGGGCCCCTAAAAGATCAGCAAGGCAGCTTATGTGTGGAACCGCAAGAGATGGGTGAGATACTAAATGAGTATTTTGCACCAGTGTTCACTGTAGAGGAGAACATGGAAGGTATAGAATGTAGGGAAATAGATGATGGCATCTTGAAAAATGTCATATTAGAGAGGAGGAGATGCTGGATGTCTTAACATGCGTAAAGGTGGATAAATCCCGAGGACATGGTCAGGTGTACCCGAGAACTCTGTAGGAAGTTAGGGAAGTGACTGCTGGGCCCTTTGCTGAGATATTTGGATCATCGATAGTCACAGGTGAGCTGCCGGAAGACTGGAGGTTGGCTAACATAAAGCCACTATTTCAGAAAGGTTGTAAGGACAAGCCAGGGAACTATAGACCAGTGAGCCTGATGTCGATGGTCGGCAAGTTGTTGGAGAGGATCCTGAGGGACAGAAATTGCATGTATTTGGAAAGGCAAGGACTGATTCAGGATAGTCAGCATGGCTTTGTGCATGAGATTTCATGTCCCACTAAGTTGATTGAGTTTTTTGAGGAAGTAATGAAGAGGATTGATGAGGGCAGAGTGATGGACGTGATCTAAATTTAGTCGAGTGTGTGGTGCTGGAAAAGTGCAGCAGATCAGGCAGCATCCAAGGAGCAAGAGAATCAATGTTTCAGGCAAAATCCCTTCATCAGGTGGATGTAATTTATATTCAGTAATGCATTCAACAGTAGACTGATTAGCAAGGGGAGATCTCATGAAATACAGGGAGAACCAGCCACTTGGATACAGAAGTGCCTCAAAGGTTGAAGACAGAGTGTGATGGAGACCTGTGACCAGCATTAGCCTTAAAGATCGGTGGTGGGTTCACCACTTTTCATCATTTATATAAATGACATAGATGTGAACATGGAGGTACAGTTAGTAAGTTTGCAGATGACACCAAAACTGGAGGTGTAGTAGATAGCGAAGAAGGTCACCTCAGACTACAACGGGGTTTTGATCAGATGGGCCAATTCACTGGGGAATGGCAGATGGAGTTTAATTTAGATAAATGTGAGGTGCTGCACTTTGAAAAGGGAAATCAGAGCAGGACTTATACACTTAGTGGTAAGCTTCTGGGAAGTATTGCTGAACAAAATGACCTTAAAGTGCAGGTTGATCGTTCCTTGAAAATGGAATCGCAAGTAGATAGAACAGTGAAAAAGGTATGCTTTCCTTTAATAGTCAGCCAACTGAGTACAGGAGTTGGGAGATCATGTTGGAGCTGTACAGGACGTTGGTTAGGCCACTTTTGGAATATTGTGGGAACATCTGATTCCCCTTCTGTCAGAAGGATGTTGTGAAACTTGAAAGGGTTCAGAAAAGATTTACAATGATGTTGCCAGGATTGGAGGATTTGAGCTATAGGGAGAGGTTGAATAGGCTGGGGCTGTTTTCCCTGGAGTGTCGAGGGCTGAGGAGTAACCTTATAGAGGTTTGCAAAACCATGAGGGGTAAGGATTGGATAAATAGACAAAGTCTTTTCCCTGGGGTTGGGACGTCCAGAACTAGAGGGGCATAAGTTTAGGGTAAGAGGGGAAAGATTTCAAAGAGACCTAAGGGGCAACTTTTTCACACAGAGAGTGGTACATATATGGAGTGCGCTGCCAAAGGAAGTGGTCGAGGCTGGTACAATTACAACGTTTAAAAAGCATCTGGGTGGGTATATGAATAGGAAGGGTTTGAAGGGATATGGGCCAAGTGCTGGCAAATGGGACTAGTTTAGGTTAGGATATTTGATTGGCATGGACAAATTGGACCGAAGAGTCTGTTTCTGTGCAGTACATCTCTATGGTTCTATGACTGTATAACGAGCAAGATGAGGGTCTGGGCTACCTTCTTGACATGTTTTGAGGGGTCTGGCCTGGTCCAAAACAGGATGGGGGCTCTTTGTGGGATTTATTCTGTAGTTCCAAATTGGGATTTGGATTGTTGGACTGGAAGGCAGCAAGTGGTAGGTGTTAGTGTCTTTTGTTCCGGGTGTTGGTTTCAGTTGGTTTAAACAGTGCTTGGTGTAGCAATGTCTCTTTCAGTCAACAAGAGTGTTTTGGGGTGGAAGAAGTGACCTTGGGTAATCAAGTCTTAGCTGCTGGAATGAGCAGACAAGCTGGAGTTGGAGCTGCCTCCTTCCCCAAGGAAAGGAGAGATAATTCCAGCAATAGCTCAGCATTTACATTTACTGGAAAGGCCATCAGGATCTTTAGAGTTGACTAGAAATCAATTCAAAATGAAGCAGCTTGAGTTAAGGCAAAAGACAAGGAATTATGATTAGAAACAGAGGAAAGAGAAAAGGAGAGAGAAAGAGAGGGAGAAGAGAGAGAAAAGGAGAAAGTGGAAAGGAAGAAAGAGAGGGAGTTTGGACTTCAGAAATTGGCACTTAGACAGGAGTTTAAAAATTCACTTTCTGAAGTAGGGAGAATTCACGTGAAGGAGCAGAGAGTTAAAACAGCAAGATTTAATCTGTGAGGGATAGCAATTGGGGAAAAGAGAAATTCTCATGTGGAAAGGGAAAGGTAGATCTCAGTGAAGATCATAAGGATAACTTACCACAAGATCAAGAAGAAACCCTTGGAGGGGACAGAGAAGTTAAAAAGCTCTGGTGATTTCACTGCAATAAACTAGGTCACATGTAACCTCAGTGTTGATGGATTAGGAAAAGCACTGGGAAGCCAGATGTCGGGAAACAGGATAAGCCAGTGAATTTTGTTTGAGTTGTAACAGAAAGCACAGGAGGCTAGAAAGCTGCACCGGAATGTACAAGCTGGTTGGAGGTTGGTTAAGGAGGAAGTGCCACATTTTCTTAAACCATATAGCTATGAAGGTAAAGTTTACTCACAAAAGCCAGACGCAGCAGGTAAAGAGGTTACAATATTAAGAGACACAGGATCCTCTCAATCTGTGATGCTGAAAGATGAAGAGATATGTACCTCTGAAAAGGTACTAGTAACGGAATCCATGGTGAGACAAGAAGTGCTCAGTCTTGTAAAGTGAGGTTAGGATGTCCGGAAAAGAATGGGGAAGTTGTGACAGGAGTACTGGAAAAAATCTTAGCACCAGGATACAATTTGCCCTTGCTAATGATATGGCTGATTCCCAGGTAGGAGTGCTGCCTACTGTGGGTGAAAAGCCAGTGGAAACTCAGGCAACTGAGGTATTGGAGGGCACATATCCAGGGATTTTTCCTGATTATGTAGTAATGAGGTAACAAAATCACCAGTTAAAACAGGAGAGAGTTAAAACAAAGAGTACAAATAAGAAAGTTGAACTGGAATTAGCAGAGACCCTGTTTGATCACATGGTTGAGACACGCCAAGAAGAGATAAATGACAATGCAGACATCTTTAGCTCAGATAAATTAACTGAGTCATTGCAGAAAGATGAAAATTTAAAGCAATTGTATGAAAAGACAAACACAGGGAAGGAATCTGAATGTATCCCTGAATGTTATTATCTTAAAAATCATATCTTAATGAGGAAATGGAGGCCATCATATGTCCAGGCAGGTGAGAAATGGGCAGAAATTCATCAAATTGTATTGCCAGTGGATTAGAGAAAGGAGGTGTTGTGAGTAGCACACAAGCTACCTCTAGGAGGTGATTTTGGAGTGAGGAAAACACAAGCTAAAATAGAAAAACATTTTTAATGGCCGGGACTGCACAAGGATGTAGTTGAATTTTGCAGACATGTCTTACATGTCAGGCCGTAATAAAACCCACACCTTTAATACCTATTCCTGCAGTGGAGGAATCTTTACAAGAGTCTTAATCGGTTGCGTAGGTCCCCAACCTCAAACAAAAAGTGGGAATCAGTATTTGTTAACAATAATGGATGTTTGGGTGATATTTCTCAAGGCCATTTCATTATGCAATATCACAGCTAAAAGGATTGCAGAGGAATTACTCAAATTTTTCACTAGATATGGACCACCAATAGTGATACAGTCAGATCAAGGGTCAAATTTCATATCAAAATTATTCAATAAAGTTGTGGACAGCTTAGGAATAAATCAATTCAAGTCTGCTGCATACCACCCAGGGTTGCAGGGAGCACTAGAGAGGTGGCATCAGACATTAAAGACCATGTTGAGGGCTTGACCATGTCAAGACAATCCAGATGATGGGGGAAAGGGAATTCCATTTGTGCTTTTTACATTCGGAGATGCACTAAATAAATCGACCAAATTCAGTCCATTTGAATTAGGTTTTGGGCATGAAGTGAGAGGACCATTAAAATTGATTAAGGAGAGATTGGTAAGTCAGAATTCAGAGACAACATATTTGAACAAAGTGTCAACTTTAGGGAATAATTAAATAAAGCTGAGGAGTTGGCTAGACAGTATTTAAAACTACCACAGCATACAATGAAACTGGAAGCAGACAAGAAATCTAAAACTTGCAGTTTTGCTATCGGGGGTAAGGTATTAGTGTTACTTCCAGTGATAAGAGACCCTTTAAAAGCAAGGTTTAGTGGACCTTATCAACTCATAAGGAAATTGAGTGAGGTGAACGACTTGATAAGGACTCCAGACAGAAAGGAATCTCGCAGAGTGTGTCATGTGAATATTCTCAAAAGGTGTTTTGACAGGGGAGGAAAGCAGGAGGAGAAGGTGTTATTGATTGAAACAAAGAGAGAAGAACCAAGTTCAGAGGATTCTGAATTGGACATTCCTCAAATCAAATTGGACAATGAGGAAGTTGACAAAAATTTGGGTGAATTATTCAGGTACCTTCCAGAGGAAAATTGAAATGACCTGAAAGAATTATTATTTTCACACGGGGAGACAAATGGAAATAACTAAGGGAAGCATTAACCTAACGATGCATGATGTAGATATAGGAGATGCTGTTCCAATTAAGCAACATCCTTATGGGCATAACCCTCTGAAATCTGAAAAGATTCAAAAGAAGATAGAGCGCATGCTCCAAGATGACCCTATTAAAGTGAGTTACAGTGACTGGAGCTCACCCATAGTAATGGTGTCAAACCCAGATAGTATCCAACGGTTATGTGTGGACTACCACAAAGTCAATGCCATTACAAAGACTGATCCATGTCCGATTCCATGTTTGGAAGACTGTGATCAAAAAGTGGGACAAACAACTTACATTTCTAAGTTGGACTTGCTCAGAGGATATGGGCAGGTGCACCCATCAGGAAGGGCAAAGGCAATTTTGGCTTTCATAATACCAAATAGACTGCATCAGTTTAACGTCATGCAGACGGTGGCACAGTGGTTAGCACTGCTGCCCCACAGCGCCAGAGACCTGGGTTCAATTCCTGCCTCAGGTAACTGTCGGTGTGGAGTTTGCACGTTCTCCCCATGTCTGCGTGGGTTTGCTCCAGTTTCCTCCCACAGTCCAAAAATGTGCAGGTTAGGTGAATTGGCCATGCTAAATTGCCTGTAGTGCTAGGTGTAGGGGAATGGGTCTGGGTGGGTTGCTCTTCGTAGGGTCGGTGTGGACTTGTTGGGCCAAAGGGTCTGTTTCCACTCTGTAAGTAATCTAATCTAATCATCAATTTGGTATGAAAAACGCTCGGTTACATTTCAGAGACTCACCAGCAAGATCTTTGCCAGTCTTCCCATATATCGATGACCTGGTAATTTTTAGTCACGCGTGGAAGGAACATTTACAACAGTTATCTGACTTGTTCAATAAACTTCAGAAGGCAGGCTTGGTGATAAATCTGGCTAAAAGTCACCTTCCTGGGCCATCTTATTGGACATGGACAAATGGCCCCATAGGATGCAAAAATAAAGGTAATTGGGGAGTTTCCCATACCATGCACAAAAAGAGCAGTACTACTGTTCCTGGGATTCAGTGGATTTTATCAAAAATTCATATAGAATTTTAGCAGTGTGGCTGCTCCACTCACTGCATTGCTAAAGAAAGACAAGAATTTCAGTGGACAGTAGGCATTTGACAGTCTGAACGCTG
>NC_092768.1:30675020-30822520 GCF_047496795.1 Chiloscyllium punctatum
ATCAGAGTATCACAGTGAGGGGTGGGTTATATCAGAGTGTCACAGTGAGGGGTGGGTTATATCAGAGTGTCACAGTGAAGGGTGGGTTATATCAGAGTGTCACAGTGAGGGGTGTGAGATATCAGAGTCACAGTGAGGGGTGGGATATATCAGAGAGTCACATTGAGGGGTGGGTTATATCAGAGTGTCACAGTGAGGGGTGGGTTTTATCAGAGTGTCACAGTGAGGGGTGGGTTATATCAGAGTGTCACAGTGAGGGGTGGGTTATATCAGAGTGTCACAGTGAAGGGTGGGTTATATCAGAGTGTCACAGTGAGGGGTGTGAGATATCAGAGTCACAGTGAGGGGTGGGATATATCAGAGAGTCACATTGAGGGGTGGGTTATATCAGAGTGTCACAGTGAGGGGTGGGTTTTATCAGAGTGTCACAGTGAGGGGTGGGTTATATCAGAGTGTCACAGTGAGGGGTGGGTTGTATCAGTGTCACAGTGAGGAGTGGGTTACATCAGAGTGTTACAGTGAGGGGTGGGTTATATCAGAGTGTCACAGTGAGGGGTGGGTTATATCAGAGTGTTACAGTGAGGGGAGGGTTATATCAGAGTGTCACAGTGAGGGGTGGGATATATCAGAGTGTCACAGTGAGAGGTGGGTAATATCAGAGTGTTACAGTGAAGGGTGTGATATATCAGAGTGTCACAGTGAGGGGTGGGTTATATCAGAGTGTTACAGTGAGGGGTGGGTTATATCAGAGTGTCACAGTGAGGGGTGGGTTATATCAGAGTGTCACAGTGAGGGGTGTGATATATCAGAGTGTCACAGTGAGGGATGGGTTATATCAGAGTGTCACAGTGAGGGGTGGGTTATATCAGAGTGTCACAGTGAGAGGTGGGATTATATCAGAGTGTCACAGTGAGGGGTGGGTTATATCAGAGTGTCACAGTGAGAGGTGGGATTATATCAGAGTGTCACAGTGAGGGGGGTGATATATCAGAGTGTTACATTGAGGGGTGGGATATATCAGAGTGTCACAGTGAGGGGTGTGATATATCAGAGTGTCACAGTGAGGGGTGTGATGTATCAGAGTGTTACAGTGAGGGGTGTGATGTATCAGAGTGTTACAGTGAGGGGTAGGTTATATCAGAGTGTCACAGTGAGAGGTGGGATTATATCAGAGTGTCACAGTGAGGGGTGTGATCTATCAGAGTGTCACAGTGAGGGGTGTGATCTATCAGAGTGTCACAGTGAGGGGTGGGTTATATCAGAGTGTTACAGTGAGGGGTGGGTTAGATCAGAGTGTCTCAGTGAGGGGTGGGTTATATCAGAGTGTCACAGTGAGGGGTGGGTTATATCAGAGTGTCACAGTGAGGGGTGGGATATATCAGAGTGTCACAGTGAGGGGTGTGATCTATCAGAGTGTCACAGTGAGGCGTGGGTTATATCAGAGTGTCACAGTGAGGGGTGGATTAAATCAGAGTGTCACAGTGAGGGGTGGGTTATATCAGAGTGTCAGAGCGAGGGGTGTGATGTATCAGAGTGTTACAGTGAGGGGTGTGATATATCAGAGTGTCACAGTGTTGGGTGGGTTATATCAGAGTGTCACAGTGAGGGGAGGGTTATATCAGAGTATCACAGTGAGGGGTGGGTTATATCAGAGTGTCACAGTGAGGGGTATGATCTATCAGAGTGTTACAGTGAGGGGTGTGATAAATCAGAGAGTCACAGTGAGGGGTGTGATATATCAGAGTGTCACAGTGTTGGGTGGGTTATATCAGAGTGTCACAGTGAGGGGTGGGTTGTATCAGTGTCACAGTGAGGGGTGGGTTATATCAGAGTGTCACAGTGAGGGGTGTGATATATCAGAGTGTCACAGTGAGGGGTGGGTTATATCAGAGTTTCACAGTGAGGGGTGGGTTGTATCAGTGTCACAGTGAGGGGTGGGTTACATCAGAGTGTCACAGTGAAGGGTGTAATATATCAGAGTGTCACAGTGAGGGTTGGGATAAATCAGAGTGTCACAGTGAGGGGTGTGTTATATCAGAGTGTTACAGTGAGGGGTGGGTTATATCAGAGTGTCACAGTGAGGGGTGTGATATATCAGAGTTTCACATTGAGGGGTGTGATATATCAGAGCGTCACAGTGAGGGATGGGTTATATCAGAGTTTCACAGTGAGGGGTGTGATATATCAGAGTTTCACAGTGAGAGGTGGGTTGTATCAGTGTCACAGTGAGGGGTGGGTTACATCAGAGTGTCACTGTGAAGGGTGTGATATATCAGAGTTTCACAGTGAGGGGTGGGTTATATCAGAGTGTCACAGTGAGGGGTAGGTTATATCAGAGTGTCACAGTGAGGGGTGGGATATATCAGAGTGTCACAGTGAGGGGTGTGATATATCAGAGTGTCACAGTGAGGGATGGGTTATATCAGAGTGTCACAGTGAAGGGTGTGATATATCAGAGTGTCACAGTGAGGGGTGGGTTATATCAGAGTGTCACAGTGAGGAGTGGGTTATATCAGAGTGTCCCAGTGAAGGGTGTGATATATCAGAGTGTCACAGTGAGAGGTGTGATATATCAGAGTGTCACAGTGAGGGGTGGGTTATATCAGAGTGTCACAGTGAAGGGTGTGATATATCAGAGTGTCACAGTGAGGGGTGGGTTATATCAGAGTGTCACAGTGAGGGGTGGGTGATATCAGAGTTTCACAGTGAGGGGTGTGATCGATCAGAGTGTCACAGTGAGGGGTGGGTTATATCAGAGTGTCACAGTGAGGGGTGGGTTATATCAGAGTGTCACAGTGAGGGGAGTGATATATCAGAGTGTCACAGTGAGGGGTGGGTTATATCAGAGTGTCACAGTGAGGGGTGTGATATATCAGAGTGTCACAGTGAGGGGTGTGTTATATCAGAGTGTCACAGTGAAGGGTGTGATATATCAGAGTGTTACAGTGAGGGGTGGGTTATATCAGAGTGTCACAGTGAGGAGTGGGTTACATCAGAGTGTTACAGTGAGGGGTGGGTTATATCAGAGTGTCACAGTGAGGGGTGGGTTATATCAGAGTGTTACAGTGAGAGGTGGGTTATATCAGAGTGTCACAATGAGGGGTGTGATATATCAGAGTGTTACAGTGAAGGGTGGGATATATCACAGTGTCACATTAAGGGTGTGATATATCAGAGTGTCACATTAAGGGTGTGATATATCAGAGTGTCACAGTGAGGGGTGGGTTGTATCAGAGTGTCACAGTGAGGGGAGGGTTATATCAGAGTGTCACAGTGAGGGTTGGGTTATATCAGAGTGTCACAGTGAGCGGTGGGTTATATCAGAGTGTCACAGTGAGGGGTGGGATATATCAGAGTGTCACAGTGAGCGGTGGTTTATATCAGAGTGTCACAGTGAGGGGTGGGATATATGAGAGTCACAGTGAGGGGTGGGATATATCAGAGAGTCACAGTGAGGGGTGTGATATATCAGAGTGTCACAGTGAGAGGTGTGATATATCAGAGTGTCACAGTGAGGGGTGGGTTATATCAGAGTGTCACAGTGAGAGGTGTGATATATCAGAGTGTCACGGTGAGAGGTGTGATATATCAGAGAGTCACAGTGAGGGGTGGGTTATATCAGAGTGTCACAGTGAGGCGTGGGTTATATCAGAGTGTTACAGTGAAGGGTGTGATATATCAGAGTGTCACAGTGAGGGGTGTGATATATCAGAGTGTCACAGTGAGGGGTGGGTTATATCAGAGTGTCCCAGTGAAGGGTGTGATATATCAGAGTGTCACAGTGAGAGGTGTGATATATCAGAGTGTTACAGTGAGCGGTGGTTTATATCAGAGTGTCACAGTGAGGGGTGGGATATATCAGAGTCACAGTGAGGGGTGGGATATATCAGAGAGTCACAGTGAGGGGTGTGATATATCAGAGTGTCACAGTGAGAGGTGTGATATATCAGAGTGTCACAGTGAGGGGTGGGTTATATCAGAGTGTCACAGTGAGGGGTGTGATATATCAGAGAGTCACAGTGAGGGGTGGGTTATATCAGAGTGTCACAGTGAGGGGTGGGTTATATCAGAGTGTCCCAGTGAAGGGTGTGATATATCAGAGTGTCACAGTGAGGGATGGGATATATCAGAGTGTCACAGTGAAGGGTGTGATATATCAGAGTGTCACAGTGAGAGGTGTGATATATCAGAGTGTCACAGTGAGGGGTGGGTTATATCAGAGTGTCACAGTGAAGGGTGTGATATATCAGAGAGTCACAGTGAGGGGTGGGATATATCAGGGTGTCACAGTGAGGGGTGGGTTATATCAGAGTTTCACAGTGAGGGGTGGGTTATATCAGAGTGTCACAGTGAGGGGTGGGTTACATCAGAGTGTCACATGAGGGGTGTGATATATCAGAGTGTCACAGTGAGAGGTGTGATATATCAGAGTGTCACAGTGAGGGGTGTGTTATATCAGAGTGTCACATTGAAGGGTGTGATATATCAGAGTGTCACGGTGAGGGGTGGGTAAAATCAGAGTTTCACAGTGAGGGGTGGGTTATATCAGAGTGTCACAGTGAGGAGTGGGTTACATCAGAGTGTTACAGTGAGGGGTGGGTTATATCAGAGTGTCACAGTGAGGGGCGGGTTATATCAGAGTGTCACAGTGAGGGGTGGGTTATATCAGAGTGTCACAGTGAGGGATGTGATATATCAGAGTGTTACAGTGAAGGGTGGGATATATCACAGTGTCACATTAAGGGTGTGATATATCAGAGTGTCACATTAAGGGTGTGATATATCAGAGTGTCACAGTGAGGGTTGGGTTATATCAGAGTGTCACAGTGAGCGGTGGGTTATATCAGAGTGTCACAGTGAGGGGTGGGATATATCAGAGTGTCACAGTGAGCGGTGGTTTATATCAGAGAGTCACAGTGAGGGGTGGGATATATCAGAGTCACAGTGAGGGGTGGAATATATCAGAGAGTCACAGTGAGGGGTGTGATATATCAGAGTGTCACAGTGAGAGGTGTGATATATCAGAGTGTCACAGTGAGGGGTGGGTTATATCAGAGTGTCACAGTGAGAGGTGTGATATATCAGAGTGTCACGGTGAGAGGTGTGATATATCAGAGTGTCACAGTGAGGGGTGGGTTATATCAGAGTGTCACAGTGAGGCGTGGGTTATATCAGAGTGTTACAGTGAGGGGTGGGATATATCAGAGTGTCACAGTGAGGGGTGGGTTATATCAGAGTGACACAATGAGGGGTGTGATATATCAGAGAGTCACAGTGAGGGGTGCGTTATATCAGAGTGTCACAGTGAGGGGTGGGTTATATCAGAGTGTGACAGTGAGGGGTGTGATATATCAGAGTGTCACAGTGAGGGGTGTGATAAATCAGAGTGTCACAGTGAGGGGTGTGATATATCAGAGAGTCACAGTGAGGGGTGGGTTATATCAGAGTGTCACAGTGAGGGGTGGGTTATATCAGAGTGTTACAGTGAGGGGTGGGTTATATCAGAGTGTTACAGTGAAGGGTGTGATATATCAGAGTGTCACAGTGAGGGGTGTGATAAATCAGAGTGTCACAGTGAGGGGTGTGATATATCAGAGAGTCACAGTGAGGGGTGGGTTATATCAGAGCGTCACAGTGAGGGGAGTGTTATATATCAGAGTGTCACAGTGAGGGATAGGTTATATCAGAGTGTCACAGTGAGGGGTGGGTTACATCAGAGTGTCACAATGAGGGGTGTGTTATATCAGAGTGTCACAGTGAGGGGTGGGTTATATCAGAGTATCACAGTGAGGGGTGGGTTATATCAGAGTGTCACAGTGAAGGGTGTCATATATCAGAGTGTCACAGTGAGGGGTGGGATATATCAGAGTGTCACAGTGAGGGGTGGGTTATATCAGAGTGTCACAGTGAGGGGTGGGTTATATCAGATTATCACTGTGAGGGGAGTGATATATCAGAGTGTCACAGTGAGGGGTGGGATATATCACAGTGTCACAGTGAGAGGTGGGTTATATCAGAGTGTCACAGTGAGGGGAGTGATATATCAGAGTGTCACAGTGAGGGATAGGTTATATCAGAGTGTCACAGTGAGGGGTGGGTTACATCAGAGTGTCACAGTGAGGGGTGGGTTATATCAGAGTTTCACAGTGAGGGGTGGGTTGTATCAGTGTCACAGTGAGGGGTGGGTTACATCAGAGTGTCACAGTGAAGGGTGTGATATATCAGAGTGTCACAGTGAGGGGTGGGTTATATCAGAGTGTCACAGTGAGAGGTGGGTTATATCAGAGTGTCACAGTGAGGGGTGTGATATATCAGAGTGTCACAGTGAGGGGTGTGATATATCAGAGTGTTACAGTGAGGGGTGGGTTATATCAGAGTGTCACAGTGAGGGGTGGGATATATCAGAGTATCACAGTGAGGGATGGGTTATATCAGAGTGTCACAGTGAGGGGTGGGTTATATCAGAGTGTGACAGTGAGGGGTGGGATAAAACAGAGTTTCACAGTGAGGGGTGGGTCATATCAGAGTGTCACAGTGAGGGGTGGGATAAATCAGAGTGTCACAGTGAGGGGTGTGTTATATCAGAGTGTCACAGTGAGGGGTGGGTTATATCAGAGTGTTACAGTGAGGGGTGGGTTATATCAGAGTGTCACAGTGAGGGTGTGATATATCAGAGTTTCACATTGAGGGGTGTGATATATCAGAGTTTCACAGTGAGGGGTGGGTTGTATCAGTGTCACAGTGAGGGGTGGGTTACATCAGAGTGTCACAGTGAAGGGTGTGATATATCAGAGTTTCACAGTGAGGGGTGGGTTATATCAGAGTGTCACAGTGAGGGGTAGGTTATATCAGAGTGTCACAGTGAGGGGTAGGTTATATCAGAGTGTCACAGTGAGGGGTGTGATATATCAGAGTGTCACAGTGAGGGGTGGGTTATATCAGAGTATAACAGTGAGGGGTGGGTTATATCAGAGTGTCACAGTGAGGGGTGGGATATATCAGAGTGTCACAGTGAGGGGTGTGATATATCCGAGTGTCACAGTGAGGGGTGGGATATATCAGAGTGTCACAGTGAGGGGTGGGATATATCAGAGAGTCACAGTGAGGGGTGGGTTACATCAGAGTGTCACAGTGAGGGGTGTGATATATCAGAGTGTCACAGTGAGAGGTGTGATATATCAGAGTGTAACAGTGAGGTGTGGGATATATCAGAGTGTCACAGCGAGGGGTGGTATATATCAGAGTGTCACAGTGAGGGGTGTGATCTATCAGAGTGTCACAGTGAGGGATAGGTTATATCAGAGTGTCACAGTGAGGGGTGGGTTACATCAGAGTGTCACAGTGAGGGGAGTGATATATCAGAGTGTCACAGTGAGGGGTGGGTTATATCAGAGTATCACAGTGAGGGGTGGGATATATCAGAGTGTCACAGTGAGTGGTGGGTTATATCAGAGTGTCACAGTGAGGGGCGGGTTATATCAGAGTGTCCCAGTGAAGGGTGTGATATATCAGAGTGTCACAGTGAGGGATGGGTTATATCAGAGTGTCACAGTGAAGGGTGTGATATATCAGAGTGTCACAGTGAGGGGTGGGTTATATCAGAGTGTCCCAGTGAAGGGTGTGATATATCAGAGTGTCACAGTGAGAGGTGTGATATATCAGAGTGTCACAGTGAGGGGTGGGTTATATCAGAGTGTCACAGTGAGGGGTGGGATAAATCAGAGTGTCACAGTGAGGGGTGGGTTATATCAGAGTGTCACAGTGAAGGGTGTGATATATCAGAGTGTCACAGTGAGGGGTGGGTTATATCAGAGTGTCACAGTGAGGGGTGGGTTATATCAGAGTTTCACAGTGAGGGGTGGGTTACATCAGAGAGTCACAGTGAGGGGTGGGTTATATCAGAGTGTCACAGTGAGGGGTGGGTTACATCAGAGTGTCACAGTGAGGGGTGTGATATATCAGAGTGTCACAGTGAGAGGTGTGATATATCAGAGTGTCACAGTGAGGGGTGGGTTATATCAGAGTGTCACAGTGAGGGGTGTGATATATCAGAGAGTCACAGTGAGGGGTGGGTTATATCAGAGTGTCACAGTGAGGGGTGGGTTATATCAGAGTGTTACAGTGAGGGGTGTGATATATCAGAGTGTCACAGTGAGGGGTGTGATAAATCAGAGTGTCACCGTGAGATGTGTGATATATCAGAGAGTCACAGTGAGGGGTGGGTTATATCAGAGTGTCACAGTGAGGGGTGGGTTATATCAGAGTGTTACAGTGAGGGGTGGGTTATATCAGAGTGTTACAGTGAAGGGTGTGATATATCAGTGTCACAGTGAGGGGTGTGATAAATCAGAGTGTCACAGTGAGGGGTGTGATATATCAGAGAGTCACAGTGAGGGGTGGGTTATATCAGAGCGTCACAGTGAGGGGAGTGATATATCAGAGTGTCACAGTGAGGGATAGGTTATATCAGAGTGTCACAGTGAGGGGTGGGTTACATCAGAGTGTCACAGTGAGGGGTGGGTTATATCAGAGTGTCACAGTGAGGGGTGGGTTATATCAGAGTATCACAGTGAGGGGTGGGATATATCAGAGTGTCACAGTGAGGGTTGGGTTATATCAGAGTGTCACAGTGAGGGGTGGGTTATATCAGAGTATCACTGTGAGGGGAGTGATATATCAGAGTGTCACAGTGAGGGGTGGGATATATCAGAGTGTCACAGTGAGGGGTGGGTTATATCAGAGTGTCACAGTGAGGGGAGTGATACATCAGAGTGTCACAGTGAGGGATAGGTTATATCAGAGTGTCACAGTGAGGGGTGGGTTACATCAGAGTGTCACAGTGAGGGGAGTGATATATCAGAGTGTCACAGTGAGGGATAGGTTATATCAGAGTGTCACAGTGAGGGGTGGGTTATATCAGAGTGTCACAGTGAGGGGTGGTTATATCAGATTATCACAGTGAGGGGTGGGATATATCAGAATGTCACAGTGAGGGGTGGGTTATATCAGAGTGTCACAGTGAAGGGTGTGATATATCAGAGTGTCACAGTGAGGGATGGGTTATATCAGAGTGTCACAGTGAAGGGTGTGATATATCAGAGTGTCACAGTGAGGGGTGGGTTATATCAGAGTTTCACAGTGAGGGGTGGGTTATATCAGAGTGTCACAGTGAGGGGTGGGTTATATCAGAGTGTCACAGTGAGGGGTGGGTTGTATCAGTGTCACAGTGAGGGGTGGGTTACATCAGAGTGTCACAGTGAGGGGTGTGATATATCAGAGTGTCACAGTGAGGGGTGGGATATATCAGTGTCACAGTGAGGGGTGGTATATATCAGAGTGTTACAGTGAGGGGTGGGATATATCAGAGTGTCACAGTGAGGGGTGGGATATATCAGTGTCACAGTGAGGGGTGGTATATATCAGTGTCACAGTGAGGGGTGGGATATATCAGTGTGACAGTGAGGGGTGGTAAATATCAGAGTGTTACAGTGAGGGGTGGGATATATCAGAGTGTCACAGTGAGGGGTGGGATATATCAGTGTCACAGTGAGGGGTGGGTTGTATCAGTGTCACAGTGAGGGGTGGGTTACATCAGAGTGTCACAGTGAGGGGTGTGATATATCAGAGTGTCACAGTGAGAGGTGTGATATATCAGAGTGTCACAGTGAGGGGTGGGATATATCAGTGTCACAGTGAGGGGTGGTATATATCAGAGTGTCACAGTGAGGGGTGGGATATATCAGTGTCACAGTGAGGGGTGGTATATATCAGAGTGTTACAGTGAGGGGTGGGATATATCAGAGAGTCACAGTGAGGGGTGTGATATATCAGAGTGTCACAGTGAGGGGTGGGTTATATCAGAGCGTCACAGTGAGGGGTGGGTTACATCAGAGTGTTACAGTGAGGGGAGGGTTATATCAGAGTGTCACAGTGAGGGGTGGGTTATATCAGAGTGTCACAGTGAGGGGTGGGTTACATCAGAGTGTCACAGTGAGGGGTGTGATATATCAGAGCGTCACAGTGAGGGGTGGGTTATATCAGAGTGTCACAGTGACGGTTGGGTTATATCAGAGTGTCACAGTGAGGGGTGGGATATCTCAGTGTGTGACAGTGAGGGGTGGGTTACATCAGAGTGTGACAGTGAGGGGTGTGATATATCAGAGTGTTACAGTGAGGGGTGTGATATATCAGAGTGTCACAGTGAGGGGTGGGTTACATCAGAGTGTCACAGTGAGGGGTGTGATATATCAGAGTGTCACAGTGAGGGGTGTGATATATCAGAGTGTCACAGTGAGGGGTGTGATATATCAGAGTGTCACAGTGAGGGGTGGGATATCTCAGAGTGTCACAGTGAGGGGTGGGTTATATCAGAGTGTCACAGTGAGGGGTGGGTTATATCAGAGCGTCACAGTGAGGGTTGGGTTATATCAGAGTGTCACAGTGAGGGGTGGGATATATCAGAGTGTCACAGTGAGGTGTGGGATATATCAGAGTGTCACAGCGAGGGGTGGTATATATCAGAGTGTCACAGTGAGGGGTGTGATCTATCAGAGTGTCACAGTGAGGGATAGGTTATATCAGAGTGTCACAGTGAGGGGTGGGTTACATCAGAGTGTCACAGTGAGGAGTGGGTTATATCAGAGTGTCACAGTGAGGGGTGGGTTATATCAGAGTATCACAGTGAGGGGTGGGATATATCAGAGTGTCACAGTGAGGGGTGGGTTATATCAGAGAGTCCCAGTAAAGGGTGGGTTATATCAGAGTGTCACAGTGAGGGGTGGGTTATATCAGAGTGTCACAGTGAGGGGTGGGTTATATCAGAGTGTCACAGTGAGGGGTGGGTTATATCAGAGTGTCACAGTGAGGGGTGGGTTATACCAGAGTGTCACAGTGAAGGGTGTGATATATCAGAGTGTCACAGTGAGGGGTGGGTTATATCAGAGTGTCACAGTGAGGGGTGGGTTATATCAGAGTATCACAGTGAGGGGTGGGATATATCAGAGTGTCACAGTGAGGGGTGGGTTATATCAGAGTGTCTCAGTGAGGGGTGGGTTATATCAGAGTGTCACAGTGAGGGGTGGGTTATATCAGAGTGTCACAGTGAAGGGTGTGATATATCAGAGTGTCACAGTGAGGGGTGGGTTATATCAGAGTGTCACAGTGAAGGGTGTGATATATCAGAGTGTCACAGTGAGGGGTGGGTTATATCAGAGTGTCACAGTGAAGGGTGTGATATATCAGAGTGTCACAGTGAGGGGTGGGTTATATCAGAGTGTCACAGTGAAGGGTGTGATATATCAGAGTGTCACAGTGAAGGGTGTGATATATCAGAGTGTCACAGTGAGGGATGGGTTATATCAGAGTGTCACAGTGAAGTGTGTGATATATCAGAGTGTCACAGTGAGGGGTGGGTTATATCAGAGTGTCACAGTTAGGGGTGGGTTATATCAGAGTGTCACAATGAGGGGTGTGATATATCAGAGTGTCACAGTGAGGGGTGGGATATATCAGAGTGTCGCAGTGAAGGGTGTGATATATCAGAGTGTCACAGTGAGGGGTGGGTTATATCAGAGTGTCACAGTGAAGGGTGTGATGTATCAGAGTGTCACAGTGAGGGGTGGGTTATATCAGAGTTTCACAGTGAGGGGTGGGTTATATCAGAGTGTCACAGTGAGGGGTGTGATATATCAGAGTGTCACAGTGAGGGGTGGGTTGTATCAGTGTCACAGTGAGGGGTGGGTTACATCAGAGTGTCACAGTGAGGGGTGTGATATATCAGAGTGTCACAGTGAGAGGTGTGATATATCAGAGTGTCACAGTGAGGGGTGGGATATATCAGTGTCACAGTGAGGGGTGGTATATATCAGAGTGTTACAGTGAGGGGTGGGATATATCAGAGTGTCACAGTGAGGGGTGGGATATATCAGTGTCACAGTGAGGGGTGGTATATATCAGTGTCACAGTGAGGGGTGGGATATATCAGTGTGACAGTGAGGGGTGGTAAATATCAGAGTGTTACAGTGAGGGGTGGGATATATCAGAGTGTCACAGTGAGGGGTGGGATATATCAGTGTCACAGTGAGGGGTGGGTTGTATCAGTGTCACAGTGAGGGGTGGGTTACATCAGAGTGTCACAGTGAGGGGTGTGATATATCAGAGTGTCACAGTGAGAGGTGTGATATATCAGAGTGTCACAGTGAGGGGTGGGATATATCAGTGTCACAGTGAGGGGTGGTATATATCAGAGTGTTACAGTGAGGGGTGGGATATATCAGAGAGTCACAGTGAGGGGTGTGTATATCAGAGTGTCACAGTGAGGGGTGGGTTACATCAGAGTGTTACAGTGAGGGGAGGGTTATATCAGAGTGTCACAGTGAGGGGTGGGTTATATCAGAGCGTCACAGTGAGGGGTGGGTTACATCAGAGTGTTACAGTGAGGGGCGGGTTATATCAGAGTGTCACAGTGAGGGGTGGGTTATATCAGAGTGTCACAGTGAGGGGTGGGTTACATCAGAGTGTCACAGTGAGGGGTGTGATATATCAGAGCGTCACAGTGAGGGGTGGGTTATATCAGAGTGTCACAGTGAGGGTTGGGTTATATCAGAGTGTCACAGTGAGGGGTGGGATATCTCAGTGTGTGACAGTGAGGGGTGGGTTACATCAGAGTGTGACAGTGAGGGGTGTGATATATCAGAGTGTTACAGTGAGGGGTGTGATATATCAGAGTGTCACAGTGAGGGGTGGGATATCTCAGAGTGTCACAGTGAGGGGTGGGTTATATCAGAGTGTCACAGTGAGGGGTGGGTTATATCAGAGCGTCACAGTGAGGGTTGGGTTATATCAGAGTGTCACAGTGAGGGGTGGGATATATCAGAGTGTCACAGTGAGGTGTGGGATATATCAGAGTGTCACAGCGAGGGGTGGTATATATCAGAGTGTCACAGTGAGGGGTGGGATATATCAGAGTGTCACAGTGAGGGGTGTGATCTATCAGAGTGTCACAGTGAGGGATAGGTTATATCAGAGTGTCACAGTGAGGGGTGGGTTACATCAGAGTGTCACAGTGAGGGGAGTGATATATCAGAGTGTCACAGTGAGGGGTGGGTTATATCAGAGTATCACAGTGAGGGGTGGGATATATCAGAGTGTCACAGCGAGGGGTGGTATATATCAGAGTGTCACAGTGAGGGGTGGGTTACATCAGAGTGTCACAGTGAGGGGAGTGATATATCAGAGTGTCACAGTGAGGGGTGGGTTATATCAGAGTATCACAGTGAGGGGTGGGTTATATCAGAGTGTCAAAGTGAGAGGTGTGATATATCAGAGTGTCACAGTGAGAGGTGTGATATATCAGAGTGTCACAGTGAGGGGTGGGTTATATCAGAGTGTCACAGTGAGGGGTGGGATAAATCAGAGTGTCACAGTGAGGGGTGGGTTATATCAGAGTGTCACAGTGAAGGGTGTGATATATCAGAGTGTCACAGTGAGGGGTGGGTTATATCAGAGTGTCACAGTGAGGGGTGGGTTATATCAGAGTTTCACAGTGAGGGGTGGGTTACATCAGAGAGTCACAGTGAGGGGTGGGTTATATCAGAGTGTCACAGTGAGGGGTGGGTTACATCAGAGTGTCACAGTGAGGGGTGTGATATATCAGAGTGTCACAGTGAGAGGTGTGATATATCAGAGTGTCACAGTGAGGGGTGGGTTATATCAGAGTGTCACAGTGAGGGGTGTGATATATCAGAGAGTCACAGTGAGGGGTGGGTTATATCAGAGTGTCACAGTGAGGGGTGGGTTATATCAGAGTGTTACAGTGAGGGGTGTGATATATCAGAGTGTCACAGTGAGGGGTGTGATAAATCAGAGTGTCACCGTGAGATGTGTGATATATCAGAGAGTCACAGTGAGGGGTGGGTTATATCAGAGTGTCACAGTGAGGGGTGGGTTATATCAGAGTGTTACAGTGAGGGGTGGGTTATATCAGAGTGTTACAGTGAAGGGTGTGATATATCAGTGTCACAGTGAGGGGTGTGATAAATCAGAGTGTCACAGTGAGGGGTGTGATATATCAGAGAGTCACAGTGAGGGGTGGGTTATATCAGAGCGTCACAGTGAGGGGAGTGATATATCAGAGTGTCACAGTGAGGGATAGGTTATATCAGAGTGTCACAGTGAGGGGTGGGTTACATCAGAGTGTCACAGTGAGGGGTGGGTTATATCAGAGTGTCACAGTGAGGGGTGGGTTATATCAGAGTATCACAGTGAGGGGTGGGATATATCAGAGTGTCACAGTGAGGGTTGGGTTATATCAGAGTGTCACAGTGAGGGGTGGGTTATATCAGAGTATCACTGTGAGGGGAGTGATATATCAGAGTGTCACAGTGAGGGGTGGGATATATCAGAGTGTCACAGTGAGGGGTGGGTTATATCAGAGTGTCACAGTGAGGGGAGTGATACATCAGAGTGTCACAGTGAGGGATAGGTTATATCAGAGTGTCACAGTGAGGGGTGGGTTACATCAGAGTGTCACAGTGAGGGGAGTGATATATCAGAGTGTCACAGTGAGGGATAGGTTATATCAGAGTGTCACAGTGAGGGGTGGGTTATATCAGAGTGTCACAGTGAGGGGTGGTTATATCAGATTATCACAGTGAGGGGTGGGATATATCAGAATGTCACAGTGAGGGGTGGGTTATATCAGAGTGTCACAGTGAAGGGTGTGATATATCAGAGTGTCACAGTGAGGGATGGGTTATATCAGAGTGTCACAGTGAAGGGTGTGATATATCAGAGTGTCACAGTGAGGGGTGGGTTATATCAGAGTTTCACAGTGAGGGGTGGGTTATATCAGAGTGTCACAGTGAGGGGTGGGTTATATCAGAGTGTCACAGTGAGGGGTGGGTTGTATCAGTGTCACAGTGAGGGGTGGGTTACATCAGAGTGTCACAGTGAGGGGTGTGATATATCAGAGTGTCACAGTGAGGGGTGGGATATATCAGTGTCACAGTGAGGGGTGGTATATATCAGAGTGTTACAGTGAGGGGTGGGATATATCAGAGTGTCACAGTGAGGGGTGGGATATATCAGTGTCACAGTGAGGGGTGGTATATATCAGTGTCACAGTGAGGGGTGGGATATATCAGTGTGACAGTGAGGGGTGGTAAATATCAGAGTGTTACAGTGAGGGGTGGGATATATCAGAGTGTCACAGTGAGGGGTGGGATATATCAGTGTCACAGTGAGGGGTGGGTTGTATCAGTGTCACAGTGAGGGGTGGGTTACATCAGAGTGTCACAGTGAGGGGTGTGATATATCAGAGTGTCACAGTGAGAGGTGTGATATATCAGAGTGTCACAGTGAGGGGTGGGATATATCAGTGTCACAGTGAGGGGTGGTATATATCAGAGTGTCACAGTGAGGGGTGGGATATATCAGTGTCACAGTGAGGGGTGGTATATATCAGAGTGTTACAGTGAGGGGTGGGATATATCAGAGAGTCACAGTGAGGGGTGTGATATATCAGAGTGTCACAGTGAGGGGTGGGTTATATCAGAGCGTCACAGTGAGGGGTGGGTTACATCAGAGTGTTACAGTGAGGGGAGGGTTATATCAGAGTGTCACAGTGAGGGGTGGGTTATATCAGAGTGTCACAGTGAGGGGTGGGTTACATCAGAGTGTCACAGTGAGGGGTGTGATATATCAGAGCGTCACAGTGAGGGGTGGGTTATATCAGAGTGTCACAGTGACGGTTGGGTTATATCAGAGTGTCACAGTGAGGGGTGGGATATCTCAGTGTGTGACAGTGAGGGGTGGGTTACATCAGAGTGTGACAGTGAGGGGTGTGATATATCAGAGTGTTACAGTGAGGGGTGTGATATATCAGAGTGTCACAGTGAGGGGTGGGTTACATCAGAGTGTCACAGTGAGGGGTGTGATATATCAGAGTGTCACAGTGAGGGGTGTGATATATCAGAGTGTCAAAGTGAGGGGTGTGATATATCAGAGTGTCACAGTGAGGGGTGGGATATCTCAGAGTGTCACAGTGAGGGGTGGGTTATATCAGAGTGTCACAGTGAGGGGTGGGTTATATCAGAGCGTCACAGTGAGGGTTGGGTTATATCAGAGTGTCACAGTGAGGGGTGGGATATATCAGAGTGTCACAGTGAGGTGTGGGATATATCAGAGTGTCACAGCGAGGGGTGGTATATATCAGAGTGTCACAGTGAGGGGTGTGATCTATCAGAGTGTCACAGTGAGGGATAGGTTATATCAGAGTGTCACAGTGAGGGGTGGGTTACATCAGAGTGTCACAGTGAGGAGTGGGTTATATCAGAGTGTCACAGTGAGGGGTGGGTTATATCAGAGTATCACAGTGAGGGGTGGGATATATCAGAGTGTCACAGTGAGGGGTGGGTTATATCAGAGAGTCCCAGTAAAGGGTGGGTTATATCAGAGTGTCACAGTGAGGGGTGGGTTATATCAGAGTGTCACAGTGAGGGGTGGGTTATATCAGAGTGTCACAGTGAGGGGTGGGTTATATCAGAGTGTCACAGTGAGGGGTGGGTTATATCAGAGTGTCACAGTGAAGGGTGTGATATATCAGAGTGTCACAGTGAGGGGTGGGTTATATCAGAGTGTCACAGTGAGGGGTGGGTTATATCAGAGTATCACAGTGAGGGGTGGGATATATCAGAGTGTCACAGTGAGGGGTGGGTTATATCAGAGTGTCTCAGTGAGGGGTGGGTTATATCAGAGTGTCACAGTGAGGGGTGGGTTATATCAGAGTGTCACAGTGAAGGGTGTGATATATCAGAGTGTCACAGTGAGGGGTGGGTTATATCAGAGTGTCACAGTGAAGGGTGTGATATATCAGAGTGTCACAGTGAGGGGTGGGTTATATCAGAGTGTCACAGTGAAGGGTGTGATATATCAGAGTGTCACAGTGAGGGGTGGGTTATATCAGAGTGTCACAGTGAAGGGTGTGATATATCAGAGTGTCACAGTGAAGGGTGTGATATATCAGAGTGTCACAGTGAGGGATGGGTTATATCAGAGTGTCACAGTGAAGTGTGTGATATATCAGAGTGTCACAGTGAGGGGTGGGTTATATCAGAGTGTCACAGTTAGGGGTGGGTTATATCAGAGTGTCACAATGAGGGGTGTGATATATCAGAGTGTCACAGTGAGGGGTGGGATATATCAGAGTGTCGCAGTGAAGGGTGTGATATATCAGAGTGTCACAGTGAGGGGTGGGTTATATCAGAGTGTCACAGTGAAGGGTGTGATGTATCAGAGTGTCACAGTGAGGGGTGGGTTATATCAGAGTTTCACAGTGAGGGGTGGGTTATATCAGAGTGTCACAGTGAGGGGTGTGATATATCAGAGTGTCACAGTGAGGGGTGGGTTGTATCAGTGTCACAGTGAGGGGTGGGTTACATCAGAGTGTCACAGTGAGGGGTGTGATATATCAGAGTGTCACAGTGAGAGGTGTGATATATCAGAGTGTCACAGTGAGGGGTGGGATATATCAGTGTCACAGTGAGGGGTGGTATATATCAGAGTGTTACAGTGAGGGGTGGGATATATCAGAGTGTCACAGTGAGGGGTGGGATATATCAGTGTCACAGTGAGGGGTGGTATATATCAGTGTCACAGTGAGGGGTGGGATATATCAGTGTGACAGTGAGGGGTGGTAAATATCAGAGTGTTACAGTGAGGGGTGGGATATATCAGAGTGTCACAGTGAGGGGTGGGATATATCAGTGTCACAGTGAGGGGTGGGTTGTATCAGTGTCACAGTGAGGGGTGGGTTACATCAGAGTGTCACAGTGAGGGGTGTGATATATCAGAGTGTCACAGTGAGAGGTGTGATATATCAGAGTGTCACAGTGAGGGGTGGGATATATCAGTGTCACAGTGAGGGGTGGTATATATCAGAGTGTTACAGTGAGGGGTGGGATATATCAGAGAGTCACAGTGAGGGGTGTGTATATCAGAGTGTCACAGTGAGGGGTGGGTTACATCAGAGTGTTACAGTGAGGGGAGGGTTATATCAGAGTGTCACAGTGAGGGGTGGGTTATATCAGAGCGTCACAGTGAGGGGTGGGTTACATCAGAGTGTTACAGTGAGGGGCGGGTTATATCAGAGTGTCACAGTGAGGGGTGGGTTATATCAGAGTGTCACAGTGAGGGGTGGGTTACATCAGAGTGTCACAGTGAGGGGTGTGATATATCAGAGCGTCACAGTGAGGGGTGGGTTATATCAGAGTGTCACAGTGAGGGTTGGGTTATATCAGAGTGTCACAGTGAGGGGTGGGATATCTCAGTGTGTGACAGTGAGGGGTGGGTTACATCAGAGTGTGACAGTGAGGGGTGTGATATATCAGAGTGTTACAGTGAGGGGTGTGATATATCAGAGTGTCACAGTGAGGGGTGGGATATCTCAGAGTGTCACAGTGAGGGGTGGGTTATATCAGAGTGTCACAGTGAGGGGTGGGTTATATCAGAGCGTCACAGTGAGGGTTGGGTTATATCAGAGTGTCACAGTGAGGGGTGGGATATATCAGAGTGTCACAGTGAGGTGTGGGATATATCAGAGTGTCACAGCGAGGGGTGGTATATATCAGAGTGTCACAGTGAGGGGTGGGATATATCAGAGTGTCACAGTGAGGGGTGTGATCTATCAGAGTGTCACAGTGAGGGATAGGTTATATCAGAGTGTCACAGTGAGGGGTGGGTTACATCAGAGTGTCACAGTGAGGGGAGTGATATATCAGAGTGTCACAGTGAGGGGTGGGTTATATCAGAGTATCACAGTGAGGGGTGGGATATATCAGAGTGTCACAGCGAGGGGTGGTATATATCAGAGTGTCACAGTGAGGGGTGGGTTACATCAGAGTGTCACAGTGAGGGGAGTGATATATCAGAGTGTCACAGTGAGGGGTGGGTTATATCAGAGTATCACAGTGAGGGGTGGGTTATATCAGAGTGTCAAAGTGAGAGGTGTGATATATCAGAGTGTCACAGTGAGGGGTGGGTTATATCAGAGTGTTACAGTGAGGGGTGGGTTACATCAGAGTGTCACAGTGAGGGGTGGGTTATATCAGAGTGTCACAGTGAGGGGTGGGTTATATCAGAGTGTCACAGTGAGGGATGGGTTATATCAGAGTGTCACAGTGAAGGGTGTGATATATCAGAGTGTCACAGTGAGGGGTGGGTTAGATCAGTGTGTCCCAGTGAAGGGTGTGATATATCAGAGTGTCACAGTGAGAGGTGTGATATATCAGAGTGTCACAGTGAGGGGTGGGTTATATCAGAGTGTCACAGTGAAGGGTGTGATATATCAGAGCGTCACAGTGAGGGGTGGGTTATATCAGAGTGTCACAGTGAGGGTTGGGTTATATCAGAGTGTCACAGTGAGGGGTGGGATATCTCAGTGTGTGACAGTGAGGGGTGGGTTACATCAGAGTGTGACAGTGAGGGGTGTGATATATCAGAGTGTTACAGTGAGGGGTGTGATATATCAGAGTGTCACAGTGAGGGGTGGGATATCTCAGAGTGTCACAGTGAGGGGTGGGTTATATCAGAGTGTCACAGTGAGGGGTGGGTTATATCAGAGCGTCACAGTGAGGGTTGGGTTATATCAGAGTGTCACAGTGAGGGGTGGGATATATCAGAGTGTCACAGTGAGGTGTGGGATATATCAGAGTGTCACAGCGAGGGGTGGTATATATCAGAGTGTCACAGTGAGGGGTGGGATATATCAGAGTGTCACAGTGAGGGGTGTGATCTATCAGAGTGTCACAGTGAGGGATAGGTTATATCAGAGTGTCACAGTGAGGGGTGGGTTACATCAGAGTGTCACAGTGAGGGGAGTGATATATCAGAGTGTCACAGTGAGGGGTGGGTTATATCAGAGTATCACAGTGAGGGGTGGGATATATCAGAGTGTCACAGCGAGGGGTGGTATATATCAGAGTGTCACAGTGAGGGGTGGGTTACATCAGAGTGTCACAGTGAGGGGAGTGATATATCAGAGTGTCACAGTGAGGGGTGGGTTATATCAGAGTATCACAGTGAGGGGTGGGTTATATCAGAGTGTCAAAGTGAGAGGTGTGATATATCAGAGTGTCACAGTGAGGGGTGGGTTATATCAGAGTGTTACAGTGAGGGGTGGGTTACATCAGAGTGTCACAGTGAGGGGTGGGTTATATCAGAGTGTCACAGTGAGGGGTGGGTTATATCAGAGTGTCACAGTGAGGGATGGGTTATATCAGAGTGTCACAGTGAAGGGTGTGATATATCAGAGTGTCACAGTGAGGGGTGGGTTAGATCAGTGTGTCCCAGTGAAGGGTGTGATATATCAGAGTGTCACAGTGAGAGGTGTGATATATCAGAGTGTCACAGTGAGGGGTGGGTTATATCAGAGTGTCACAGTGAAGGGTGTGATATATCAGAGTTTCACAGTGAGGGGTGGGTTATATCAGAGTGTCACAGTGAGGGGTGGGTTACATCAGAGTGTCACAGTGAGGGGTGTGATATATCAGAGTGTCACAGTGAGGGGTGGGTTACATCAGAGTGTCACAGTGAGGGGTGTGATATATCAGAGTGTCACAGTGAGAGGTGTGATATATCAGAGAGTCACAGTGAGGGGTGGGTTATATCAGAGCGTCACAGTGAGGTGAGTGATATATCAGAGTGTCACAGTGAGGGATAGGTTATATCAGAGTGTCACAGTGAGGGGTGGGTTACATCAGAGTGTCACAGTGAGGGGTGGGTTATATCAGAGTGTCACAGTGAGGGGTGGGTTATATCAGAGTATCACAGTGAGGGGTGGGATATATCAGAGTGTCACAGTGAGGGGTGGGATATATCAGTGTCACAGTGAGGGGTGGTATATATCAGAGTGTTACAGTGAGGGGTGGGATATATCAGAGAGTCACAGTGAGGGGTGTGATATATCAGAGTGTCACAGTGAGGGGTGGGTTATATCAGAGCGTCACAGTGAGGGGTGGGTTACATCAGAGTGTTACAGTGAGGGGAGGGTTATATCAGAGTGTCACAGTGAGGGGTGGGTTATATCAGAGTGTCACAGTGAGGGGTGGGTTACATCAGAGTGTCACAGTGAGGGGTGTGATATATCAGAGCGTCACAGTGAGGGGTGGGTTATATCAGAGTGTCACAGTGAGGGTTGGGTTATATCAGAGTGTCACAGTGAGGGGTGGGATATCTCAGAGTGTGACAGTGAGGGGTGGGTTACATCAGAGTGTCACAGTGAGGGGTGTGATATATCAGAGTGTCACAGTGAGGGGTGTGATATATCAGAGTGTCACAGTGAGGGGTGTGATATATCAGAGTGTCACAGTGAGGGGTGGGATATCTCAGAGTGTCACAGTGAGGGGTGGGTTACATCAGAGTGTCACAGTGAGGGGTGGGTTATATCAGAGCGTCACAGTGAGGGTTGGGTTATATCAGAGTGTCACAGTGAGGGGTGGGATATATCAGAGTGTCACAGCGAGGTGTGGGATATATCAGAGTGTCACAGCGAGGGGTGGTATATATCAGAGTGTCACAGTGAGGGGTGTGATCTATCAGAGTGTCACAGTGAGGGATAGGTTATATCAGAGTGTCACAGTGAGGGGTGGGTTACATCAGAGTGTCACAGTGAGGAGTGGGTTATATCAGAGTGTCACAGTGAGGGGTGGGTTATATCAGAGTATCACAGTGAGGGGTGGGATATATCAGAGTGTCACAGTGAGGGGTGGGTTATATCAGAGTGTCACAGTGAAGGGTGTGATATATCAGAGTGTCACAGTGAGGGGTGGGTTATATCAGAGTGTCCCAGTGAAGGGTGGGTTATATCAGAGTGTCACAGTGAGGGGTGGGTTATATCAGAGTGTCACAGTGAGTGGTGGGTTATATCAGAGTGTCACAGTGAGGGGAGGGTTATATCAGAGTGTCACAGTGAAGGGTGTGATATATCAGAGTGTCACAGTGAGGGGTGGGTTATATCAGAGTGTCACAGTGAGGGGTGGGTTATATCAGAGTATCACAGTGAGGGGTGGGATATATCAGAGTGTCACAGTGAGGGGTGGGTTATATCAGAGTGTCTCAGTGAGGGGTGGGTTATATCAGAGTGTCACAGTGAGGGGTGGGTTATATCAGAGTGTCACAGTGAAGGGTGTGATATATCAGAGTGTCACAGTGAGGGGTGGGTTATATCAGAGTGTCACAGTGAAGGGTGTGATATATCAGAGTGTCACAGTGAGGGGTGGGTTATATCAGAGTGTCACAGTGAAGGGTGTGATATATCAGAGTGTCACAGTGAGGGGTGGGTTATATCAGAGTGTCACAGTGAAGGGTGTGATATATCAGAGTGTCACAGTGAAGGGTGTGATATATCAGAGTGTCACAGTGAGGGATGGGTTATATCAGTGTGTCACAGTGAAGGGTGTGATATATCAGAGTGTCACAGTGAGGGGTGGGTTATATCAGAGTGTCACAGTGAGGGGTGGGTTATATCAGAGTGTCACAGCGAGGGGTGGGATATATCAGAGTGTCACAGTGAAGGGTGTGATATATCAGAGTGTCACAGTGAGGGGTGGGTTATATCAGAGTGTCACAGTGAAGGGTGTGATATATCAGAGTGTCACAGTGAGGGGTGGGTTATATCAGAGTGTCACAGTGAGGGGTGGGTTATATCAGAGTATCACAGTGAGGGGTGGGATATATCAGAGTGTCACAGTGAGGGGTGGGTTATATCAGAGTGTCACAGTGAAGGGTGTGATATATCAGAGTGTCACAGTGAGGGATGGGTTATATCAGAGTGTCACAGTGAAGGGTGTGATATATCAGAGTGTCACAGTGAGGGGTGGGTTATATCAGAGTGTCACAGTGAGGAGTGGGTTATATCAGAGTGTCACAATGAGGGGTGTGATATATCAGAGTGTCACAGTGAGGGGTGGGATATATCAGAGTGTCACAGTGAAGGGTGTGATATATCAGAGTGTCACAGTGAGGGATGGGTTATATCAGTGTGTCACAGTGAAGGGTGTGATATATCAGAGTGTCACAGTGAGGGGTGGGTTATATCAGAGTGTCACAGTGAGGGGTGGGTTATATCAGAGTGTCACAGCGAGGGGTGGGATATATCAGAGTGTCACAGTGAAGGGTGTGATATATCAGAGTGTCACAGTGAAGGGTGTGATATATCAGAGTGTCACAGTGAGGGGTGGGTTATATCAGAGTGTCACAGTGAAGGGTGTGATATATCAGAGTGTCACAGTGAGGGGTGGGTTATATCAGAGTGTCACAGTGAAGGGTGTGATATATCAGAGTGTCACAGTGAGGGGTGGGTTATATCAGAGTGTCACAGTGAAGGGTGTGATATATCAGAGTGTCACAGTGAAGGGTGTGATATATCAGAGTGTCACAGTGAGGGATGGGTTATAAAGCAGAGTGTCACAGTGAAGGGTGTGATATATCAGAGTGTCACAGTGAGGGGTGGGTTATATCAGAGTGTCACAGTGAGGAGTGGGTTATATCAGAGTGTCACAATGAGGGGTGTGATATATCAGAGTGTCACAGTGAGGGGTGGGATATATCAGAGTGTCACAGTGAAGGGTGTGATATATCAGAGTGTCACAGTGAGGGGAGGGTTATATCAGAGTGTCACAGTGAAGGGTGTGATATATCAGAGTGTCACAGTGAGGGGTGGGTTATATCAGAGTTTCACAGTGAGGGGTGGGTTATATCAGAGTGTCACAGTGAGGGGTGTGATATATCAGAGTGTCACAGTGAGAGGTGTGATATATCAGAGTGTCACAGTGAGGGGTGGGATATATCAGTGTCACAGTGAGGGGTGGTATATATCAGAGTGTTACAGTGAGGGGTGGGATATCTCAGAGTGTCACAGTGAGGGGTGGGATATATCAGTGTCACAGTGAGGGGTGGTATATATCAGTGTCACAGTGAGGGGTGGGATATATCAGTGTGACAGTGAGGGGTGGTAAATATCAGAGTGTTACAGTGAGGGGTGGGATGTATCAGAGTGTCACAGTGAGGGGTGGGATATATCAGTGTCACAGTGAGGGGTGGGTTGTATCAGTGTCACAGTGAGTGGTGGGTTACATCAGAGTGTCACAGTGAGGGGTGTGATATATCAGAGTGTCACAGTGAGAGGTGTGATATATCAGAGTGTCACAGTGAGGGGTGGGTTATATCAGTGTCACAGTGAGGGGTGGTATATATCAGAGTGTCACAGTGAGGGGTGGGATATATCAGTGTCACAGTGAGGGGTGGGTTACATCAGAGTGTTACAGTGAGGGGAGGGTTATATCAGAGTGTCACAGTGAGGGGTGGGTTATATCAGAGTGTCACAGTGAGGGGTGGGTTACATCAGAGTGTCACAGTGAGGGGTGTGATATATCAGAGCGTCACATTGAGGGGTGGGTTATATCAGAGTGTCACAGTGACGGTTGGGTTATATCAGAGTGTCACAGTGAGGGGTGGGATATCTCAGTGTGTGACAGTGAGGGGTGGGTTACATCAGAGTGTGACAGTGAGGGGTGTGATATATCAGAGTGTTACAGTGAGGGGTGTGATATATCAGAGTGTCACAGTGAGGGGTGGGATATCTCAGAGTGTCACAGTGAGGGGTGGGTTATATCAGAGTGTCACAGTGAGGGGTGGGTTATATCAGAGCGACACAGTGAGGGTTGGGTTATATCAGAGTGTCACAGTGAGGGGTGGGATATATCAGAGTGTCACAGTGAGATGTGGGATATATCAGAGTGTCACAGCGAGGGGTGGTATATATCAGAGTGTCACAGTGAGGGGTGGGATATATCAGAGTGTCACAGTGAGGGGTGTGATCTATCAGAGTGTCACAGTGAGGGATAGGTTATATCAGAGTGTCACAGTGAGGGGTGGGTTACATCAGAGTGTCACAGTGAGGGGAGTGATATATCAGAGTGTCACAGTGAGGGGTGGGTTATATCAGAGTATCACAGTGAGGGGTGGGATATATCAGAGTGTCACAGCGAGGGGTGGTATATATCAGAGTGTCACAGTGAGGGGTGCGTTACATCAGAGTGTCACAGTGAGGGGTGGGTTATATCAGAGTATCACAGTGAGGGGTGGGTTATATCAGAGTGTCACAGTGAGAGGTGTGATATATCAGAGTGTCACAGTGAGGGGTGGGTTATATCAGAGTGTTACAGTGAGGGGTGGGTTACATCAGAGTGTCACAGTGAGGGGTGGGTTATATCAGAGTGTCACAGTGAGGGGTGGGTTATATCAGAGTGTCACAGTGAGGGATGGGTTATATCAGAGTGTCACAGTGAAGGGTGTGATATATCAGAGTGTCACAGTGAGGGGTGGGTTAGATCAGTGTGTCCCAGTGAAGGGTGTGATATATCAGAGTGTCACAGTGAGAGGTGTGATATATCAGAGTGTCACAGTGAGGGGTGGGTTAGATCAGTGTGTCCCAGTGAAGGGTGGGTTATATCAGAGTGTCACAGTGAGGGATGGGTTATATCAGAGTGTCACAGTGAAGGGTGTGATATATCAGAGTGTCACAGTGAGGGGTGGGTTATATCAGAGTGTCACAGTGAAGGGTGTGATATATCAGAGTGTCACAGTGAGGGGTGGGTTATATCAGAGTGTCACAGTGAGGGGTGGGTTATATCAGAGTATCACAGTGAGGGGTGGGATATATCAGAGTGTCACAGTGAGGGGTGGGTTATATCAGAGTGTCACAGTGAAGGGTGTGATATATCAGAGTGTCACAGTGAGGGATGGGTTATATCAGAGTGTCACAGTGAAGGGTGTGATATATCAGAGTGTCACAGTGAGGGGTGGGTTATATCAGAGTGTCACAGTGAGGAGTGGGTTATATCAGAGTGTCACAATGAGGGGTGTGATATATCAGAGTGTCACAGTGAGGGGTGGGATATATCAGAGTGTCACAGTGAAGGGTGTGATATATCAGAGTGTCACAGTGAGGGATGGGTTATATCAGTGTGTCACAGTGAAGGGTGTGATATATCAGAGTGTCACAGTGAGGGGTGGGTTATATCAGAGTGTCACAGTGAGGGGTGGGTTATATCAGAGTGTCACAGCGAGGGGTGGGATATATCAGAGTGTCACAGTGAAGGGTGTGATATATCAGAGTGTCACAGTGAAGGGTGTGATATATCAGAGTGTCACAGTGAGGGGTGGGTTATATCAGAGTGTCACAGTGAAGGGTGTGATATATCAGAGTGTCACAGTGAGGGGTGGGTTATATCAGAGTGTCACAGTGAAGGGTGTGATATATCAGAGTGTCACAGTGAGGGGTGGGTTATATCAGAGTGTCACAGTGAAGGGTGTGATATATCAGAGTGTCACAGTGAAGGGTGTGATATATCAGAGTGTCACAGTGAGGGATGGGTTATATCAGAGTGTCACAGTGAAGGGTGTGATATATCAGAGTGTCACAGTGAGGGGTGGGTTATATCAGAGTGTCACAGTGAGGAGTGGGTTATATCAGAGTGTCACAATGAGGGGTGTGATATATCAGAGTGTCACAGTGAGGGATGGGTTATATCAGTGTGTCACAGTGAAGGGTGTGATATATCAGAGTGTCACAGTGAGGGGTGGGTTATATCAGAGTGTCACAGTGAGGGGTGGGTTATATCAGAGTGTCACAGCGAGGGGTGGGATATATCAGAGTGTCACAGTGAGGGGTGGGATATATCAGTGTCACAGTGAGGGGTGGTATATATCAGAGTGTTACAGTGAGGGGTGGGATATATCAGAGAGTCACAGTGAGGGGTGTGATATATCAGAGTGTCACAGTGAGGGGTGGGTTATATCAGAGCGTCACAGTGAGGGGTGGGTTACATCAGAGTGTTACAGTGAGGGGAGGGTTATATCAGAGTGTCACAGTGAGGGGTGGGTTATATCAGAGTGTCACAGTGAGGGGTGGGTTACATCAGAGTGTCACAGTGAGGGGTGTGATATATCAGAGCGTCACAGTGAGGGGTGGGTTATATCAGAGTGTCACAGTGAGGGTTGGGTTATATCAGAGTGTCACAGTGAGGGGTGGGATATCTCAGAGTGTGACAGTGAGGGGTGGGTTACATCAGAGTGTCACAGTGAGGGGTGTGATATATCAGAGTGTCACAGTGAGGGGTGTGATATATCAGAGTGTCACAGTGAGGGGTGTGATATATCAGAGTGTCACAGTGAGGGGTGGGATATCTCAGAGTGTCACAGTGAGGGGTGGGTTACATCAGAGTGTCACAGTGAGGGGTGGGTTATATCAGAGCGTCACAGTGAGGGTTGGGTTATATCAGAGTGTCACAGTGAGGGGTGGGATATATCAGAGTGTCACAGCGAGGTGTGGGATATATCAGAGTGTCACAGCGAGGGGTGGTATATATCAGAGTGTCACAGTGAGGGGTGTGATCTATCAGAGTGTCACAGTGAGGGATAGGTTATATCAGAGTGTCACAGTGAGGGGTGGGTTACATCAGAGTGTCACAGTGAGGAGTGGGTTATATCAGAGTGTCACAGTGAGGGGTGGGTTATATCAGAGTATCACAGTGAGGGGTGGGATATATCAGAGTGTCACAGTGAGGGGTGGGTTATATCAGAGTGTCACAGTGAAGGGTGTGATATATCAGAGTGTCACAGTGAGGGGTGGGTTATATCAGAGTGTCCCAGTGAAGGGTGGGTTATATCAGAGTGTCACAGTGAGGGGTGGGTTATATCAGAGTGTCACAGTGAGTGGTGGGTTATATCAGAGTGTCACAGTGAGGGGAGGGTTATATCAGAGTGTCACAGTGAAGGGTGTGATATATCAGAGTGTCACAGTGAGGGGTGGGTTATATCAGAGTGTCACAGTGAGGGGTGGGTTATATCAGAGTATCACAGTGAGGGGTGGGATATATCAGAGTGTCACAGTGAGGGGTGGGTTATATCAGAGTGTCTCAGTGAGGGGTGGGTTATATCAGAGTGTCACAGTGAGGGGTGGGTTATATCAGAGTGTCACAGTGAAGGGTGTGATATATCAGAGTGTCACAGTGAGGGGTGGGTTATATCAGAGTGTCACAGTGAAGGGTGTGATATATCAGAGTGTCACAGTGAGGGGTGGGTTATATCAGAGTGTCACAGTGAAGGGTGTGATATATCAGAGTGTCACAGTGAGGGGTGGGTTATATCAGAGTGTCACAGTGAAGGGTGTGATATATCAGAGTGTCACAGTGAAGGGTGTGATATATCAGAGTGTCACAGTGAGGGATGGGTTATATCAGTGTGTCACAGTGAAGGGTGTGATATATCAGAGTGTCACAGTGAGGGGTGGGTTATATCAGAGTGTCACAGTGAGGGGTGGGTTATATCAGAGTGTCACAGCGAGGGGTGGGATATATCAGAGTGTCACAGTGAAGGGTGTGATATATCAGAGTGTCACAGTGAGGGGTGGGTTATATCAGAGTGTCACAGTGAAGGGTGTGATATATCAGAGTGTCACAGTGAGGGGTGGGTTATATCAGAGTGTCACAGTGAGGGGTGGGTTATATCAGAGTATCACAGTGAGGGGTGGGATATATCAGAGTGTCACAGTGAGGGGTGGGTTATATCAGAGTGTCACAGTGAAGGGTGTGATATATCAGAGTGTCACAGTGAGGGATGGGTTATATCAGAGTGTCACAGTGAAGGGTGTGATATATCAGAGTGTCACAGTGAGGGGTGGGTTATATCAGAGTGTCACAGTGAGGAGTGGGTTATATCAGAGTGTCACAATGAGGGGTGTGATATATCAGAGTGTCACAGTGAGGGGTGGGATATATCAGAGTGTCACAGTGAAGGGTGTGATATATCAGAGTGTCACAGTGAGGGATGGGTTATATCAGTGTGTCACAGTGAAGGGTGTGATATATCAGAGTGTCACAGTGAGGGGTGGGTTATATCAGAGTGTCACAGTGAGGGGTGGGTTATATCAGAGTGTCACAGCGAGGGGTGGGATATATCAGAGTGTCACAGTGAAGGGTGTGATATATCAGAGTGTCACAGTGAAGGGTGTGATATATCAGAGTGTCACAGTGAGGGGTGGGTTATATCAGAGTGTCACAGTGAAGGGTGTGATATATCAGAGTGTCACAGTGAGGGGTGGGTTATATCAGAGTGTCACAGTGAAGGGTGTGATATATCAGAGTGTCACAGTGAGGGGTGGGTTATATCAGAGTGTCACAGTGAAGGGTGTGATATATCAGAGTGTCACAGTGAAGGGTGTGATATATCAGAGTGTCACAGTGAGGGATGGGTTATAAAGCAGAGTGTCACAGTGAAGGGTGTGATATATCAGAGTGTCACAGTGAGGGGTGGGTTATATCAGAGTGTCACAGTGAGGAGTGGGTTATATCAGAGTGTCACAATGAGGGGTGTGATATATCAGAGTGTCACAGTGAGGGGTGGGATATATCAGAGTGTCACAGTGAAGGGTGTGATATATCAGAGTGTCACAGTGAGGGGAGGGTTATATCAGAGTGTCACAGTGAAGGGTGTGATATATCAGAGTGTCACAGTGAGGGGTGGGTTATATCAGAGTTTCACAGTGAGGGGTGGGTTATATCAGAGTGTCACAGTGAGGGGTGTGATATATCAGAGTGTCACAGTGAGAGGTGTGATATATCAGAGTGTCACAGTGAGGGGTGGGATATATCAGTGTCACAGTGAGGGGTGGTATATATCAGAGTGTTACAGTGAGGGGTGGGATATCTCAGAGTGTCACAGTGAGGGGTGGGATATATCAGTGTCACAGTGAGGGGTGGTATATATCAGTGTCACAGTGAGGGGTGGGATATATCAGTGTGACAGTGAGGGGTGGTAAATATCAGAGTGTTACAGTGAGGGGTGGGATGTATCAGAGTGTCACAGTGAGGGGTGGGATATATCAGTGTCACAGTGAGGGGTGGGTTGTATCAGTGTCACAGTGAGTGGTGGGTTACATCAGAGTGTCACAGTGAGGGGTGTGATATATCAGAGTGTCACAGTGAGAGGTGTGATATATCAGAGTGTCACAGTGAGGGGTGGGTTATATCAGTGTCACAGTGAGGGGTGGTATATATCAGAGTGTCACAGTGAGGGGTGGGATATATCAGTGTCACAGTGAGGGGTGGGTTACATCAGAGTGTTACAGTGAGGGGAGGGTTATATCAGAGTGTCACAGTGAGGGGTGGGTTATATCAGAGTGTCACAGTGAGGGGTGGGTTACATCAGAGTGTCACAGTGAGGGGTGTGATATATCAGAGCGTCACATTGAGGGGTGGGTTATATCAGAGTGTCACAGTGACGGTTGGGTTATATCAGAGTGTCACAGTGAGGGGTGGGATATCTCAGTGTGTGACAGTGAGGGGTGGGTTACATCAGAGTGTGACAGTGAGGGGTGTGATATATCAGAGTGTTACAGTGAGGGGTGTGATATATCAGAGTGTCACAGTGAGGGGTGGGATATCTCAGAGTGTCACAGTGAGGGGTGGGTTATATCAGAGTGTCACAGTGAGGGGTGGGTTATATCAGAGCGACACAGTGAGGGTTGGGTTATATCAGAGTGTCACAGTGAGGGGTGGGATATATCAGAGTGTCACAGTGAGATGTGGGATATATCAGAGTGTCACAGCGAGGGGTGGTATATATCAGAGTGTCACAGTGAGGGGTGGGATATATCAGAGTGTCACAGTGAGGGGTGTGATCTATCAGAGTGTCACAGTGAGGGATAGGTTATATCAGAGTGTCACAGTGAGGGGTGGGTTACATCAGAGTGTCACAGTGAGGGGAGTGATATATCAGAGTGTCACAGTGAGGGGTGGGTTATATCAGAGTATCACAGTGAGGGGTGGGATATATCAGAGTGTCACAGCGAGGGGTGGTATATATCAGAGTGTCACAGTGAGGGGTGCGTTACATCAGAGTGTCACAGTGAGGGGTGGGTTATATCAGAGTATCACAGTGAGGGGTGGGTTATATCAGAGTGTCACAGTGAGAGGTGTGATATATCAGAGTGTCACAGTGAGGGGTGGGTTATATCAGAGTGTTACAGTGAGGGGTGGGTTACATCAGAGTGTCACAGTGAGGGGTGGGTTATATCAGAGTGTCACAGTGAGGGGTGGGTTATATCAGAGTGTCACAGTGAGGGATGGGTTATATCAGAGTGTCACAGTGAAGGGTGTGATATATCAGAGTGTCACAGTGAGGGGTGGGTTAGATCAGTGTGTCCCAGTGAAGGGTGTGATATATCAGAGTGTCACAGTGAGAGGTGTGATATATCAGAGTGTCACAGTGAGGGGTGGGTTAGATCAGTGTGTCCCAGTGAAGGGTGGGTTATATCAGAGTGTCACAGTGAGGGATGGGTTATATCAGAGTGTCACAGTGAAGGGTGTGATATATCAGAGTGTCACAGTGAGGGGTGGGTTATATCAGAGTGTCACAGTGAAGGGTGTGATATATCAGAGTGTCACAGTGAGGGGTGGGTTATATCAGAGTGTCACAGTGAGGGGTGGGTTATATCAGAGTATCACAGTGAGGGGTGGGATATATCAGAGTGTCACAGTGAGGGGTGGGTTATATCAGAGTGTCACAGTGAAGGGTGTGATATATCAGAGTGTCACAGTGAGGGATGGGTTATATCAGAGTGTCACAGTGAAGGGTGTGATATATCAGAGTGTCACAGTGAGGGGTGGGTTATATCAGAGTGTCACAGTGAGGAGTGGGTTATATCAGAGTGTCACAATGAGGGGTGTGATATATCAGAGTGTCACAGTGAGGGGTGGGATATATCAGAGTGTCACAGTGAAGGGTGTGATATATCAGAGTGTCACAGTGAGGGATGGGTTATATCAGTGTGTCACAGTGAAGGGTGTGATATATCAGAGTGTCACAGTGAGGGGTGGGTTATATCAGAGTGTCACAGTGAGGGGTGGGTTATATCAGAGTGTCACAGCGAGGGGTGGGATATATCAGAGTGTCACAGTGAAGGGTGTGATATATCAGAGTGTCACAGTGAAGGGTGTGATATATCAGAGTGTCACAGTGAGGGGTGGGTTATATCAGAGTGTCACAGTGAAGGGTGTGATATATCAGAGTGTCACAGTGAGGGGTGGGTTATATCAGAGTGTCACAGTGAAGGGTGTGATATATCAGAGTGTCACAGTGAGGGGTGGGTTATATCAGAGTGTCACAGTGAAGGGTGTGATATATCAGAGTGTCACAGTGAAGGGTGTGATATATCAGAGTGTCACAGTGAGGGATGGGTTATATCAGAGTGTCACAGTGAAGGGTGTGATATATCAGAGTGTCACAGTGAGGGGTGGGTTATATCAGAGTGTCACAGTGAGGAGTGGGTTATATCAGAGTGTCACAATGAGGGGTGTGATATATCAGAGTGTCACAGTGAGGGGTGGGATATATCAGAGTGTCACAGTGAAGGGTGTGATATATCAGAGTGTCACAGTGAGGGGAGGGTTATATCAGAGTGTCACAGTGAAGGGTGTGATATATCAGAGTGTCACAGTGAGGGGTGGGTTATATCAGAGTTTCACAGTGAGGGGTGGGTTATATCAGAGTGTCACAGTGAGGGGTGTGATATATCAGAGTGTCACAGTGAGAGGTGTGATATATCAGAGTGTCACAGTGAGGGGTGGGATATATCAGTGTCACAGTGAGGGGTGGTATATATCAGAGTGTTACAGTGAGGGGTGGGATATCTCAGAGTGTCACAGTGAGGGGTGGGATATATCAGTGTCACAGTGAGGGGTGGTATATATCAGTGTCACAGTGAGGGGTGGGATATATCAGTGTGACAGTGAGGGGTGGTAAATATCAGAGTGTTACAGTGAGGGGTGGGATGTATCAGAGTGTCACAGTGAGGGGTGGGATATATCAGTGTCACAGTGAGGGGTGGGTTGTATCAGTGTCACAGTGAGTGGTGGGTTACATCAGAGTGTCACAGTGAGGGGTGTGATATATCAGAGTGTCACAGTGAGAGGTGTGATATATCAGAGTGTCACAGTGAGGGGTGGGTTATATCAGTGTCACAGTGAGGGGTGGTATATATCAGAGTGTCACAGTGAGGGGTGGGATATATCAGTGTCACAGTGAGGGGTGGGTTACATCAGAGTGTTACAGTGAGGGGAGGGTTATATCAGAGTGTCACAGTGAGGGGTGGGTTATATCAGAGTGTCACAGTGAGGGGTGGGTTACATCAGAGTGTCACAGTGAGGGGTGTGATATATCAGAGCGTCACATTGAGGGGTGGGTTATATCAGAGTGTCACAGTGACGGTTGGGTTATATCAGAGTGTCACAGTGAGGGGTGGGATATCTCAGTGTGTGACAGTGAGGGGTGGGTTACATCAGAGTGTGACAGTGAGGGGTGTGATATATCAGAGTGTTACAGTGAGGGGTGTGATATATCAGAGTGTCACAGTGAGGGGTGGGATATCTCAGAGTGTCACAGTGAGGGGTGGGTTATATCAGAGTGTCACAGTGAGGGGTGGGTTATATCAGAGCGACACAGTGAGGGTTGGGTTATATCAGAGTGTCACAGTGAGGGGTGGGATATATCAGAGTGTCACAGTGAGATGTGGGATATATCAGAGTGTCACAGCGAGGGGTGGTATATATCAGAGTGTCACAGTGAGGGGTGGGATATATCAGAGTGTCACAGTGAGGGGTGTGATCTATCAGAGTGTCACAGTGAGGGATAGGTTATATCAGAGTGTCACAGTGAGGGGTGGGTTACATCAGAGTGTCACAGTGAGGGGAGTGATATATCAGAGTGTCACAGTGAGGGGTGGGTTATATCAGAGTATCACAGTGAGGGGTGGGATATATCAGAGTGTCACAGCGAGGGGTGGTATATATCAGAGTGTCACAGTGAGGGGTGCGTTACATCAGAGTGTCACAGTGAGGGGTGGGTTATATCAGAGTATCACAGTGAGGGGTGGGTTATATCAGAGTGTCACAGTGAGAGGTGTGATATATCAGAGTGTCACAGTGAGGGGTGGGTTATATCAGAGTGTTACAGTGAGGGGTGGGTTACATCAGAGTGTCACAGTGAGGGGTGGGTTATATCAGAGTGTCACAGTGAGGGGTGGGTTATATCAGAGTGTCACAGTGAGGGATGGGTTATATCAGAGTGTCACAGTGAAGGGTGTGATATATCAGAGTGTCACAGTGAGGGGTGGGTTAGATCAGTGTGTCCCAGTGAAGGGTGTGATATATCAGAGTGTCACAGTGAGAGGTGTGATATATCAGAGTGTCACAGTGAGGGGTGGGTTATATCAGAGTGTCACAGTGAAGGGTGTGATATATCAGAGTTTCACAGTGAGGGGTGGGTTATATCAGAGTGTCACAGTGAGGGGTGGGTTACATCAGAGTGTCACAGTGAGGGGTGTGATATATCAGAGTGTCACAGTGAGGGGTGGGTTACATCAGAGTGTCACAGTGAGGGGTGTGATATATCAGAGTGTCACAGTGAGGGGTGGGTTATATCAGAGTGTCACAGTGAAGGGTGTGATATATCAGAGTGTCACAGTGAGGGGTGGGATAAATCAGAGTGTCACAGTGAGGGGTGTGATATATCAGAGAGTCACAGTGAGAGGTGGGTTATATCAGAGTGTCACAGTGAGGGGTGGGTTATATCAGAGTGTTACAGTGAAGGGTGTGATATATCAGAGTGTCACAGTGAGGGGTGGGATAAATCAGAGTGTCACAGTGAGGGGTGTGATATATCAGAGAGTCACAGTGAGGGGTGGGTTATATCAGAGCGTCACAGTGAGGGGAGTGATATATCAGAGTGTCACAGTGAGGGATAGGTTATATCAGAGTGTCACAGTGAGGGGTGGGTTACATCAGAGTGTCACAGTGAGGGGTGGGTTATATCAGAGTGTCACAGTGAGGGGTGGGTTATATCAGAGTATCACAGTGAGGGGTGGGATATATCAGAGTGTCACAGTGAGGGGTGGGATATATCATTGTCACAGTGAGGGGTGGTATATATCAGAGTGTTACAGTGAGGGGTGGGATATATCAGAGAGTCACAGTGAGGGGTGTGATATATCAGAGTGTCACAGTGAGGGGTGGGTTATATCAGAGCGTCACAGTGAGGGGTGGGTTACATCAGAGTGTTACAGTGAGGGGAGGGTTATATCAGAGTGTCACAGTGAGGGGTGAGTTATATCAGAGTGTCACAGTGAGGGGTGGGTTACATCAGAGTGTCACAGTGAGGGGTGTGATATATCAGAGCGTCACAGTGAGGGGTGGGTTATATCAGAGTGTCACAGTGAGGGTTGGGTTATATCAGAGTGTCACAGTGAGGGGTGGTATATCTCAGAGTGTGACAGTGAGGGGTGGGTTACATCAGAGTGTCACAGTGAGGGGTGTGATATATCAGAGTGTCACAGTGAGGGGTGTGATATATCAGAGTGTCACAGTGAGGGGTGGGATATCTCAGAGTGTCACAGTGAGGGGTGGGTTATATCAGAGTGTCACAGTGAGGGGTGGGTTATATCAGAGCGTCACAGTGAGGGTTGGGTTATATCAGAGTGTCACAGTGAGGGGTGGGATATATCAGAGTGTCACAGTGAGGTGTGGGATATATCAGAGTGTCACAGCGAGGGGTGGTATATATCAGAGTGTCACAGTGAGGGGTGTGATCTATCAGAGTGTCACAGTGAGGGATAGGTTATATCAGAGTGTCACAGTGAGGGGTGGGTTACATCAGAGTGTCACAGTGAGGAGTGGGTTATATCAGAGTGTCACAGTGAGGGGTGGGTTATATCAGAGTATCACAGTGAGGGGTGGGATATATCAGAGTGTCACAGTGAGGGGTGGGTTATATCAGAGTGTCACAGTGAAGGGTGTGATATATCAGAGTGTCACAGTGAGGGGTGGGTTATATCAGAGTGTCCCAGTGAAGGGTGGGTTATATCAGAGTGTCACAGTGAGGGGTGGGTTATATCAGAGTGTCACAGTGAAGGGTGTGATATATCAGAGTGTCACAGTGAGGGTTGGGTTATATCAGAGTGTCACAGTGAAGGGTGTGATATATCAGAGTGTCACAGTGAAGGGTGTGATATATCAGAGTGTCACAGTGAGGGATGGGTTATATCAGAGTGTCACAGTGAAGGGTGTGATATATCAGAGTGTCACAGTGAGGGGTGAGTTATATCAGAGTGTCACAGTGAGGGGTGGGTTACATCAGAGTGTCACAGTGAGGGGTGTGATATATCAGAGCGTCACAGTGAGGGGTGGGTTATATCAGAGTGTCACAGTGAGGGTTGGGTTATATCAGAGTGTCACAGTGAGGGTTGGTATATCTCAGAGTGTGACAGTGAGGGGTGGGTTACATCAGAGTGTCACAGTGAGGGGTGTGATATATCAGAGTGTCACAGTGAGGGGTGTGATATATCAGAGTGTCACAGTGAGGGGTGGGATATCTCAGAGTGTCACAGTGAGGGGTGGGTTATATCAGAGTGTCACAGTGAGGGGTGGGTTATATCAGAGCGTCACAGTGAGGGTTGGGCTATATCAGAGTGTCACAGTGAGGGGTGGGATATATCAGAGTGTCACAGTGAGGTGTGGGATATATCAGAGTGTCACAGCGAGGGGTGGTATATATCAGAGTGTCACAGTGAGGGGTGGGTTATATCAGAGTGTCACAGTGAAGGGTGTGATATATCAGAGTGTCACAGTGAGGGGTGGGTTATATCAGAGTGTCCCAGTGAAGGGTGGGTTATATCAGAGTGTCACAGTGAGGGGTGGGTTATATCAGAGTGTCACAGTGAAGGGTGTGATATATCAGAGTGTCACAGTGAGGGTTGGGTTATATCAGAGTGTCACAGTGAAGGGTGTGATATATCAGAGTGTCACAGTGAAGGGTGTGATATATCAGAGTGTCACAGTGAGGGATGGGTTATATCAGAGTGTCACAGTGAAGGGTGTGATATATCAGAGTGTCACAGTGAGGGGTGGGTTATATCAGAGTGTCACAGTGAGGGGTGGGTTATATCAGAGTGTCACAATGAGGGGTGTGATATATCAGAGTGTCACAGTGAGGGGTGGGATATATCAGAGTGTCACAGTGAGGGGTGGGTTATATCAGAGTGTCACAGTGAAGGGTGTGATATATCAGAGTGTCACAGTGAGGGGTGGGATATATCAGAGTGTCACAGTGAGGGGTGGGTTATATCAGAGTGTCACAGTGAAGGGTGTGATATATCAGAGTGTCACAATGAGGGGTGTGATATATCAGAGTGTCACAGTGAGGGGTGTGATATATCAGAGTGTCACAGTGAGGGGTGGGTTATATCAGAGTGTCACAGTGAGGGGTGGGATATATCAGAGTGTCACAGTGAAGGGTGTGATATATCAGAGTGTCACAGTGAGGGGTGGGTTATATCAGAGTGTCACAGTGAAGGGTGTGATATATCAGAGTGTCACAGTGAGGGGTGGGTTATATCAGAGTTTCACAGTGAGGGGTGGGTTATATCAGAGTGTCACAGTGAGGGGTGTGATATATCAGAGTGTCACAGTGAGGGGTGGGTTGTATCAGTGTCACAGTGAGGGGTGGGTTACATCAGAGTGTCACAGTGAGGGGTGTGATATATCAGAGTGTCACAGTGAGAGGTGTGATATATCAGAGTGTCACAGTGAGGGGTGGGATATATCAGTGTCACAGTGAGGGGTGGTATATATCAGAGTGTTACAGTGAGGGGTGGGATATATCAGAGTGTCACAGTGAGGGGTGGGATATATCAGTGTCACAGTGAGGGGTGGTATATATCAGTGTCACAGTGAGGGGTGGGATATATCAGTGTGACAGTGAGGGGTGGTAAACATCAGAGTGTTACAGTGAGGGGTGGGATATATCAGAGTGTCACAGTGAGGGGTGGGATATATCAGTGTCACAGTGAGGGGTGGGTTGTATCAGTGTCACAGTGAGGGGTGGGTTACATCAGAGTGTCACAGTGAGAGGTGTGATATATCAGAGTGTCACAGTGAGGGGTGTGATCTATCAGAGTGTCACAGTGAGAGGTGTGATATATCAGAGTGTCACAGTGAGGGGTGGGTTATATCAGTGTCACAGTGAAGGGTGTGATATATCAGAGTGTCACAGTGAAGGGTGTGATATATCAGAGTGTCACAGTGAGGGGTGGGTTATATCAGAGTGTCCCAGTGAAGGGTGGGTTATATCAGAGTGTCACAGTGAGGGGTGGGTTATATCAGAGTGTCACAGTGAGGGGTGGGATGTATCAGAGTGTCACAGTGAGGGGTGGGATATATCAGTGTCACAGTGAGGGGTGGGTTGTATCAGTGTCACAGTGAGTGGTGGGTTACATCAGAGTGTCACAGTGAGGGGTGTGATATATCAGAGTGTCACAGTGAGAGGTGTGATATATCAGAGTGTCACAGTGAGGGGTGGGTTATATCAGTGTCACAGTGAGGGGTGGTATATATCAGAGTGTCACAGTGAGGGGTGGGATATATCAGTGTCACAGTGAGGGGTGGGTTACATCAGAGTGTTACAGTGAGGGGAGGGTTATATCAGAGTGTCACAGTGAGGGGTGGGTTATATCAGAGTGTCACAGTGAGGGGTGGGTTACATCAGAGTGTCACAGTGAGGGGTGTGATATATCAGAGCGTCACATTGAGGGGTGGGTTATATCAGAGTGTCACAGTGACGGTTGGGTTATATCAGAGTGTCACAGTGAGGGGTGGGATATCTCAGTGTGTGACAGTGAGGGGTGGGTTACATCAGAGTGTGACAGTGAGGGGTGTGATATATCAGAGTGTTACAGTGAGGGGTGTGATATATCAGAGTGTCACAGTGAGGGGTGGGATATCTCAGAGTGTCACAGTGAGGGGTGGGTTATATCAGAGTGTCACAGTGAGGGGTGGGTTATATCAGAGCGACACAGTGAGGGTTGGGTTATATCAGAGTGTCACAGTGAGGGGTGGGATATATCAGAGTGTCACAGTGAGATGTGGGATATATCAGAGTGTCACAGCGAGGGGTGGTATATATCAGAGTGTCACAGTGAGGGGTGGGATATATCAGAGTGTCACAGTGAGGGGTGTGATCTATCAGAGTGTCACAGTGAGGGATAGGTTATATCAGAGTGTCACAGTGAGGGGTGGGTTACATCAGAGTGTCACAGTGAGGGGAGTGATATATCAGAGTGTCACAGTGAGGGGTGGGTTATATCAGAGTATCACAGTGAGGGGTGGGATATATCAGAGTGTCACAGCGAGGGGTGGTATATATCAGAGTGTCACAGTGAGGGGTGCGTTACATCAGAGTGTCACAGTGAGGGGTGGGTTATATCAGAGTATCACAGTGAGGGGTGGGTTATATCAGAGTGTCACAGTGAGAGGTGTGATATATCAGAGTGTCACAGTGAGGGGTGGGTTATATCAGAGTGTTACAGTGAGGGGTGGGTTACATCAGAGTGTCACAGTGAGGGGTGGGTTATATCAGAGTGTCACAGTGAGGGGTGGGTTATATCAGAGTGTCACAGTGAGGGATGGGTTATATCAGAGTGTCACAGTGAAGGGTGTGATATATCAGAGTGTCACAGTGAGGGGTGGGTTAGATCAGTGTGTCCCAGTGAAGGGTGTGATATATCAGAGTGTCACAGTGAGAGGTGTGATATATCAGAGTGTCACAGTGAGGGGTGGGTTATATCAGAGTGTCACAGTGAAGGGTGTGATATATCAGAGTTTCACAGTGAGGGGTGGGTTATATCAGAGTGTCACAGTGAGGGGTGGGTTACATCAGAGTGTCACAGTGAGGGGTGTGATATATCAGAGTGTCACAGTGAGGGGTGGGTTACATCAGAGTGTCACAGTGAGGGGTGTGATATATCAGAGTGTCACAGTGAGGGGTGGGTTATATCAGAGTGTCACAGTGAAGGGTGTGATATATCAGAGTGTCACAGTGAGGGGTGGGATAAATCAGAGTGTCACAGTGAGGGGTGTGATATATCAGAGAGTCACAGTGAGAGGTGGGTTATATCAGAGTGTCACAGTGAGGGGTGGGTTATATCAGAGTGTTACAGTGAAGGGTGTGATATATCAGAGTGTCACAGTGAGGGGTGGGATAAATCAGAGTGTCACAGTGAGGGGTGTGATATATCAGAGAGTCACAGTGAGGGGTGGGTTATATCAGAGCGTCACAGTGAGGGGAGTGATATATCAGAGTGTCACAGTGAGGGATAGGTTATATCAGAGTGTCACAGTGAGGGGTGGGTTACATCAGAGTGTCACAGTGAGGGGTGGGTTATATCAGAGTGTCACAGTGAGGGGTGGGTTATATCAGAGTATCACAGTGAGGGGTGGGATATATCAGAGTGTCACAGTGAGGGGTGGGATATATCATTGTCACAGTGAGGGGTGGTATATATCAGAGTGTTACAGTGAGGGGTGGGATATATCAGAGAGTCACAGTGAGGGGTGTGATATATCAGAGTGTCACAGTGAGGGGTGGGTTATATCAGAGCGTCACAGTGAGGGGTGGGTTACATCAGAGTGTTACAGTGAGGGGAGGGTTATATCAGAGTGTCACAGTGAGGGGTGAGTTATATCAGAGTGTCACAGTGAGGGGTGGGTTACATCAGAGTGTCACAGTGAGGGGTGTGATATATCAGAGCGTCACAGTGAGGGGTGGGTTATATCAGAGTGTCACAGTGAGGGTTGGGTTATATCAGAGTGTCACAGTGAGGGGTGGTATATCTCAGAGTGTGACAGTGAGGGGTGGGTTACATCAGAGTGTCACAGTGAGGGGTGTGATATATCAGAGTGTCACAGTGAGGGGTGTGATATATCAGAGTGTCACAGTGAGGGGTGGGATATCTCAGAGTGTCACAGTGAGGGGTGGGTTATATCAGAGTGTCACAGTGAGGGGTGGGTTATATCAGAGCGTCACAGTGAGGGTTGGGTTATATCAGAGTGTCACAGTGAGGGGTGGGATATATCAGAGTGTCACAGTGAGGTGTGGGATATATCAGAGTGTCACAGCGAGGGGTGGTATATATCAGAGTGTCACAGTGAGGGGTGTGATCTATCAGAGTGTCACAGTGAGGGATAGGTTATATCAGAGTGTCACAGTGAGGGGTGGGTTACATCAGAGTGTCACAGTGAGGAGTGGGTTATATCAGAGTGTCACAGTGAGGGGTGGGTTATATCAGAGTATCACAGTGAGGGGTGGGATATATCAGAGTGTCACAGTGAGGGGTGGGTTATATCAGAGTGTCACAGTGAGGGGTGGGTTATATCAGAGTGTCACAGTGAAGGGTGTGATATATCAGAGTGTCACAGTGAGGGTTGGGTTATATCAGAGTGTCACAGTGAAGGGTGTGATATATCAGAGTGTCACAGTGAAGGGTGTGATATATCAGAGTGTCACAGTGAGGGATGGGTTATATCAGAGTGTCACAGTGAAGGGTGTGATATATCAGAGTGTCACAGTGAGGGGTGAGTTATATCAGAGTGTCACAGTGAGGGGTGGGTTACATCAGAGTGTCACAGTGAGGGGTGTGATATATCAGAGCGTCACAGTGAGGGGTGGGTTATATCAGAGTGTCACAGTGAGGGTTGGGTTATATCAGAGTGTCACAGTGAGGGTTGGTATATCTCAGAGTGTGACAGTGAGGGGTGGGTTACATCAGAGTGTCACAGTGAGGGGTGTGATATATCAGAGTGTCACAGTGAGGGGTGTGATATATCAGAGTGTTACAGTGAGGGGTGGGATATCTCAGAGTGTCACAGTGAGGGGTGGGTTATATCAGAGTGTCACAGTGAGGGGTGGGTTATATCAGAGCGTCACAGTGAGGGTTGGGCTATATCAGAGTGTCACAGTGAGGGGTGGGATATATCAGAGTGTCACAGTGAGGTGTGGGATATATCAGAGTGTCACAGCGAGGGGTGGTATATATCAGAGTGTCACAGTGAGGGGTGGGTTATATCAGAGTGTCACAGTGAAGGGTGTGATATATCAGAGTGTCACAGTGAGGGGTGGGTTATATCAGAGTGTCCCAGTGAAGGGTGGGTTATATCAGAGTGTCACAGTGAGGGGTGGGTTATATCAGAGTGTCACAGTGAAGGGTGTGATATATCAGAGTGTCACAGTGAGGGTTGGGTTATATCAGAGTGTCACAGTGAAGGGTGTGATATATCAGAGTGTCACAGTGAAGGGTGTGATATATCAGAGTGTCACAGTGAGGGATGGGTTATATCAGAGTGTCACAGTGAAGGGTGTGATATATCAGAGTGTCACAGTGAGGGGTGGGTTATATCAGAGTGTCACAGTGAGGGGTGGGTTATATCAGAGTGTCACAATGAGGGGTGTGATATATCAGAGTGTCACAGTGAGGGGTGGGATATATCAGAGTGTCACAGTGAGGGGTGGGTTATATCAGAGTGTCACAGTGAAGGGTGTGATATATCAGAGTGTCACAGTGAGGGGTGGGATATATCAGAGTGTCACAGTGAGGGGTGGGTTATATCAGAGTGTCACAGTGAAGGGTGTGATATATCAGAGTGTCACAATGAGGGGTGTGATATATCAGAGTGTCACAGTGAGGGGTGTGATATATCAGAGTGTCACAGTGAGGGGTGGGTTATATCAGAGTGTCACAGTGAGGGGTGGGATATATCAGAGTGTCACAGTGAAGGGTGTGATATATCAGAGTGTCACAGTGAGGGGTGGGTTATATCAGAGTGTCACAGTGAAGGGTGTGATATATCAGAGTGTCACAGTGAGGGGTGGGTTATATCAGAGTTTCACAGTGAGGGGTGGGTTATATCAGAGTGTCACAGTGAGGGGTGTGATATATCAGAGTGTCACAGTGAGGGGTGGGTTGTATCAGTGTCACAGTGAGGGGTGGGTTACATCAGAGTGTCACAGTGAGGGGTGTGATATATCAGAGTGTCACAGTGAGAGGTGTGATATATCAGAGTGTCACAGTGAGGGGTGGGATATATCAGTGTCACAGTGAGGGGTGGTATATATCAGAGTGTTACAGTGAGGGGTGGGATATATCAGAGTGTCACAGTGAGGGGTGGGATATATCAGTGTCACAGTGAGGGGTGGTATATATCAGTGTCACAGTGAGGGGTGGGATATATCAGTGTGACAGTGAGGGGTGGTAAACATCAGAGTGTTACAGTGAGGGGTGGGATATATCAGAGTGTCACAGTGAGGGGTGGGATATATCAGTGTCACAGTGAGGGGTGGGTTGTATCAGTGTCACAGTGAGGGGTGGGTTACATCAGAGTGTCACAGTGAGAGGTGTGATATATCAGAGTGTCACAGTGAGGGGTGTGATCTATCAGAGTGTCACAGTGAGGGATAGGTTATATCAGAGTGTCACAGTGAGGGGTGGGTTACATCAGAGTGTCACAGTGAGGGGAGTGATATATCAGAGTGTCACAGTGAGGGGTGGGTTATATCAGAGTATCACAGTGAGGGGTGGGATATATCAGAGTGTCACAGCGAGGGGTGGTATATATCAGAGTGTCACAGTGAGGGGTGGGTTACATCAGAGTGTCACAGTGAGGGGTGGGTTATATCAGAGTATCACAGTGAGGGGTGGGTTATATCAGAGTGTCACAGTGAGAGGTGTGATATATCAGAGTGTCACAGTGAGGGGTGGGTTATATCAGAGTGTTACAGTGAGGGGTGGGTTACATCAGAGTGTCACAGTGAGGGGTGGGTTATATCAGAGTGTCACAGTGAGGGGTGGGTTATATCAGAGTGTCACAGTGAGGGATGGGTTATATCAGAGTGTCACAGTGAAGGGTGTGATATATCAGAGTGTCACAGTGAGGGGTGGGTTAGATCAGTGTGTCCCAGTGAAGGGTGTGATATATCAGAGTGTCACAGTGAGAGGTGTGATATATCAGAGTGTCACAGTGAGGGGTGGGTTATATCAGAGTGTCACAGTGAAGGGTGTGATATATCAGAGTTTCACAGTGAGGGGTGGGTTATATCAGAGTGTCACAGTGAGGGGTGGGTTACATCAGAGTGTCACAGTGAGGGGTGTGATATATCAGAGTGTCACAGTGAGGGGTGGGTTACATCAGAGTGTCACAGTGAGGGGTGTGATATATCAGAGTGTCACAGTGAGAGGTGTGATATATCAGAGTGTCACAGTGAGGGGTGGGTTATATCAGAGTGTCACAGTGAAGGGTGTGATATATCAGAGTGTCACAGTGAGGGGTGGGATAAATCAGAGTGTCACAGTGAGGGGTGTGATATATCAGAGAGTCACAGTGAGGGGTGGGTTATATCAGAGTGTCACAGTGAGGGGTGGGTTATATCAGAGTGTTACAGTGAAGGGTGTGATATATCAGAGTGTCACAGTGAGGGGTGGGATAAATCAGAGTGTCACAGTGAGGGGTGTGATATATCAGAGAGTCACAGTGAGGGGTGGGTTATATCAGAGCGTCACAGTGAGGGGAGTGATATATCAGAGTGTCACAGTGAGGGATAGGTTATATCAGAGTGTCACAGTGAGGGGTGGGTTACATCAGAGTGTCACAGTGAGGGGTGGGTTATATCAGAGTGTCACAGTGAGGGGTGGGTTATATCAGAGTATCACAGTGAAGGGTGTGATATATCAGAGTGTCACAGTGAGGGATAGGTTATATCAGAGTGTCACAGTGAGGGGTGGGTTACATCAGAGTATCACAGTGAGGGGTGGGATATATCAGAGTGTCACAGTGAGGGGTGTGATATATCAGAGAGTCACAGTGAGGGGTGGGTTATATCAGAGCGTCACAGTGAGGGGAGTGATATATCAGAGTGTCACAGTGAGGGATAGGTTATATCAGAGTGTCACAGTGAGGGGTGGGTTACATCAGAGTATCACAGTGAGGGGTGGGATATATCAGAGTGTCACAGTGAGGGGTGGGATATATCAGTGTCACAGTGAGGGGTGGTATATATCAGAGTGTTACAGTGAGGGGTGGGATATATCAGAGAGTCACAGTGAGGGGTGTGATATATCAGAGTGTCACAGTGAGGGGTGGGTTATATCAGAGCGTCACAGTGAGGGGTGGGTTACATCAGAGTGTTACAGTGAGGGGAGGGTTATATCAGAGTGTCACAGTGAGGGGTGAGTTATATCAGAGTGTCACAGTGAGGGGTGGGTTACATCAGAGTGTCACAGTGAGGGGTGTGATATATCAGAGCGTCACAGTGAGGGGTGGTATATCTCAGAGTGTGACAGTGAGGGGTGGGTTACATCAGAGTGTCACAGTGAGGGGTGTGATATATCAGAGTGTCACAGTGAGGGGTGTGATATATCAGAGTGTCACAGTGAGGGGTGGGATATCTCAGAGTGTCACAGTGAGGGGTGGGTTATATCAGAGTGTCACAGTGAGGGGTGGGTTATATCAGAGCGTCACAGTGAGGGTTGGGTTATATCAGAGTGTCACAGTGAGGGGTGGGATATATCAGAGTGTTACAGTGAGGTGTGGGATATATCAGAGTGTCACAGCGAGGGGTGGTATATATCAGAGTGTCACAGTGAGGGGTGTGATCTATCAGAGTGTCACAGTGAGGGATAGGTTATATCAGAGTGTCACAGTGAGGGGTGGGTTACATCAGAGTGTCACAGTGAGGAGTGGGTTATATCAGAGTGTCACAGTGAGGGGTGGGTTATATCAGAGTATCACAGTGAGGGGTGGGATATATCAGAGTGTCACAGTGAGGGGTGGGTTATATCAGAGTGTCACAGTGAAGGGTGTGATATATCAGAGTGTCACAGTGAGGGGTGGGTTATATCAGAGTGTCCCAGTGAAGGGTGGGTTATATCAGAGTGTCACAGTGAGGGGTGGGTTATATCAGAGTGTCACAGTGAAGGGTGTGATATATCAGAGTGTCACAGTGAGGGTTGGGTTATATCAGAGTGTCACAGTGAAGGGTGTGATATATCAGAGTGTCACAGTGAAGGGTGTGATATATCAGAGTGTCACAGTGAGGGATGGGTTATATCAGTGTGTCACAGTGAAGGGTGTGATATATCAGAGTGTCACAGTGAGGGGTGGGTTATATCAGAGTGTCACAGTGAGGGGTGGGTTATATCAGAGTGTCACAATGAGGGGTGTGATATATCAGAGTGTCACAGTGAGGGGTGGGATATATCAGAGTGTCACAGTGAGGGGTGGGTTATATCAGAGTGTCACAGTGAAGGGTGTGATATATCAGAGTGTCACAGTGAGGGGTGGGATATATCAGAGTGTCACAGTGAGGGGTGGGTTATATCAGAGTGTCACAGTGAAGGGTGTGATATATCAGAGTGTCACAATGAGGGGTGTGATATATCAGAGTGTCACAGTGAGGGGTGTGATATATCAGAGTGTCACAGTGAGGGGTGGGTTATATCAGAGTGTCACAGTGAGGGGTGGGATATATCAGAGTGTCACAGTGAAGGGTGTGATATATCAGAGTGTCACAGTGAGGGGTGGGTTATATCAGAGTGTCACAGTGAAGGGTGTGATATATCAGAGTGTCACAGTGAGGGGTGGGTTATATCAGAGTTTCACAGTGAGGGGTGGGTTATATCAGAGTGTCACAGTGAGGGGTGTGATATATCAGAGTGTCACAGTGAGGGGTGGGTTGTATCAGTGTCACAGTGAGGGGTGGGTTACATCAGAGTGTCACAGTGAGGGGTGTGATATATCAGAGTGTCACAGTGAGAGGTGTGATATATCAGAGTGTCACAGTGAGGGGTGGGATATATCAGTGTCACAGTGAGGGGTGGTATATATCAGAGTGTTACAGTGAGGGGTGGGATATATCAGAGTGTCACAGTGAGGGGTGGGATATATCAGTGTCACAGTGAGGGGTGGTATATATCAGTGTCACAGTGAGGGGTGGGATATATCAGTGTGACAGTGAGGGGTGGGATATCTCAGAGTGTTACAGTGAGGGGTGGGATATCTCAGAGTGTCACAGTGAGGGGTGGGATATATCAGTGTCACAGTGAGGGGTGGGTTGTATCAGTGTCACAGTGAGGGGTGGGTTACATCAGAGTGTCACAGTGAGAGGTGTGATATATCAGAGTGTCACAGTGAGGGGTGGGATATATCAGTGTCACAGTGAGGGGTGGTATATATCAGAGTGTCACAGTGAGGGGTGGGATATATCAGTGTCACAGTGAGGGGTGGTATATATCAGAGTGTTACAGTGAGGGGTGGGATATATCAGAGAGTCACAGTGAGGGGTGTGATATATCAGAGTGTCACAGTGAGGGGTGGGTTACATCAGAGTGTTACAGTGAGGGGAGGGTTATATCAGAGTGTCACAGTGAGGGGTGGGTTATATCAGAGCGTCACAGTGAGGGGTGGGTTACATCAGAGTGTTACAGTGAGGGGCGGGTTATATCAGAGTGTCACAGTGAGGGGTGGGTTATATCAGAGTGTCACAGTGAGGGGTGGGTTACATCAGAGTGTCACAGTGAGGGGTGTGATATATCAGAGCGTCACAGTGAGGGGTGGGTTATATCAGAGTGTCACAGTGACGGTTGGGTTATATCAGAGTGTCACAGTGAGGGGTGGGATATCTCAGTGTGTGACAGTGAGGGGTGGGTTACATCAGAGTGTGACAGTGAGGGGTGTGATATATCAGAGTGTTACAGTGAGGGGTGTGATATATCAGAGTGTCACAGTGAGGGGTGGGATATCTCAGAGTGTCACAGTGAGGGGTGGGTTATATCAGAGTGTCACAGTGAGGGGTGGGTTATATCAGAGCGTCACAGTGAGGGTTGGGTTATATCAGAGTGTCACAGTGAGGGGTGGGATATATCAGAGTGTCACAGTGAGGTGTGGGATATATCAGAGTGTCACAGCGAGGGGTGGTATATATCAGAGTGTCACAGTGAGGGGTGGGATATATCAGAGTGTCACAGTGAGGGGTGTGATCTATCAGAGTGTCACAGTGAGGGATAGGTTATATCAGAGTGTCACAGTGAGGGGTGGGTTACATCAGAGTATCACAGTGAGGGGTGGGATATATCAGAGTGTCACAGTGAGGGGTGTGATATATCAGAGAGTCACAGTGAGGGGTGGGTTATATCAGAGCGTCACAGTGAGGGGAGTGATATATCAGAGTGTCACAGTGAGGGATAGGTTATATCAGAGTGTCACAGTGAGGGGTGGGTTACATCAGAGTATCACAGTGAGGGGTGGGATATATCAGAGAGTCACAGTGAGGGGTGTGATATATCAGAGTGTCACAGTGAGGGGTGGGTTATATCAGAGCGTCACAGTGAGGGGTGGGTTACATCAGAGTGTTACAGTGAGGGGAGGGTTATATCAGAGTGTCACAGTGAGGGGTGAGTTATATCAGAGTGTCACAGTGAGTGGTGGCTTACATCAGAGTGTCACAGTGAGGGGTGTGATATATCAGAGCGTCACAGTGAGGGGTGGGTTATATCAGAGTGTCACAGTGAGGGTTGGGTTATATCAGAGTGTCACAGTGAGGGGTGGTATATCTCAGAGTGTGACAGTGAGGGGTGGGTTACATCAGAGTGTCACAGTGAGGGGTGTGATATATCAGAGTGTCACAGTGAGGGGTGTGATATATCAGAGTGTCACAGTGAGTGGTGTGATATATCAGAGTGTCACAGTGAGGGGTGGGATATCTCAGAGTGTCACAGTGAGGGGTGGGTTATATCAGAGTGTCACAGTGAGGGGTGGGTTATATCAGAGCGTCACAGTGAGGGTTGGGTTATATCAGAGTGTCACAGTGAGGGGTGGGATATATCAGAGTGTTACAGTGAGGTGTGGGATATATCAGAGTGTCACAGCGAGGGGTGGTATATATCAGAGTGTCACAGTGAGGGGTGTGATCTATCAGAGTGTCACAGTGAGGGATAGGTTATATCAGAGTGTCACAGTGAGGGGTGGGTTACATCAGAGTGTCACAGTGAGGAGTGGGTTATATCAGAGTGTCACAGTGAGGGGTGGGTTATATCAGAGTATCACAGTGAGGGGTGGGATATATCAGAGTGTCACAGTGAGGGGTGGGTTATATCAGAGTGTCACAGTGAGGGGTGGGTTATATCAGAGTGTCACAGTGAGGGATGGGTTATATCAGAGTGTCACAGTGAAGGGTGTGATATATCAGAGTGTCACAGTGAGGGGTGGGTTAGATCAGTGTGTCCCAGTGAAGGGTGTGATATATCAGAGTGTCACAGTGAGAGGTGTGATATATCAGAGTGTCACAGTGAGGGGTGGGTTATATCAGAGTGTCACAGTGAAGGGTGTGATATATCAGAGTTTCACAGTGAGGGGTGGGTTATATCAGAGTGTCACGGTGAGGGGTGGGTTACATCAGAGTGTCACAGTGAGGGGTGTGATATATCAGAGTGTCACAGTGAGGGGTGGGTTACATCAGAGTGTCACAGTGAGGGGTGTGATATATCAGAGTGTCACAGTGAGAGGTGTGATATATCAGAGTGTCACAGTGAGGGGTGGGTTATATCAGAGTGTCACAGTGAAGGGTGTGATATATCAGAGTGTCACAGTGAGGGGTGGGATAAATCAGAGTGTCACAGTGAGGGGTGTGATATATCAGAGAGTCACAGTGAGGGGTGGGTTATATCAGAGTGTCACAGTGAGGGGTGGGTTATATCAGAGTGTTACAGTGAAGGGTGTGATATATCAGAGTGTCACAGTGAGGGGTGGGATAAATCAGAGTGTCACAGTGAGGGGTGTGATATATCAGAGAGTCACAGTGAGGGGTGGGTTATATCAGAGCGTCACAGTGAGGGGAGTGATATATCAGAGTGTCACAGTGAGGGATAGGTTATATCAGAGTGTCACAGTGAGGGGTGGGTTACATCAGAGTGTCACAGTGAGGGGTGGGTTATATCAGAGTGTCACAGTGAGGGGTGGGTTATATCAGAGTATCACAGTGAAGGGTGTGATATATCAGAGTGTCACAGTGAGGGATAGGTTATATCAGAGTGTCACAGTGAGGGGTGGGTTACATCAGAGTATCACAGTGAGGGGTGGGATATATCAGAGTGTCACAGTGAGGGGTGTGATATATCAGAGAGTCACAGTGAGGGGTGGGTTATATCAGAGCGTCACAGTGAGGGGAGTGATATATCAGAGTGTCACAGTGAGGGATAGGTTATATCAGAGTGTCACAGTGAGGGGTGGGTTACATCAGAGTATCACAGTGAGGGGTGGGATATATCAGAGTGTCACAGTGAGGGGTGGGATATATCAGTGTCACAGTGAGGGGTGGTATATATCAGAGTGTTACAGTGAGGGGTGGGATATATCAGAGAGTCACAGTGAGGGGTGTGATATATCAGAGTGTCACAGTGAGGGGTGGGTTATATCAGAGCGTCACAGTGAGGGGTGGGTTACATCAGAGTGTTACAGTGAGGGGAGGGTTATATCAGAGTGTCACAGTGAGGGGTGAGTTATATCAGAGTGTCACAGTGAGGGGTGGGTTACATCAGAGTGTCACAGTGAGGGGTGTGATATATCAGAGCGTCACAGTGAGGGGTGGTATATCTCAGAGTGTGACAGTGAGGGGTGGGTTACATCAGAGTGTCACAGTGAGGGGTGTGATATATCAGAGTGTCACAGTGAGGGGTGTGATATATCAGAGTGTCACAGTGAGGGGTGTGATATATCAGAGTGTCACAGTGAGGGGTGGGATATCTCAGAGTGTCACAGTGAGGGGTGGGTTATATCAGAGTGTCACAGTGAGGGGTGGGTTATATCAGAGCGTCACAGTGAGGGTTGGGTTATATCAGAGTGTCACAGTGAGGGGTGGGATATATCAGAGTGTTACAGTGAGGTGTGGGATATATCAGAGTGTCACAGCGAGGGGTGGTATATATCAGAGTGTCACAGTGAGGGGTGTGATCTATCAGAGTGTCACAGTGAGGGATAGGTTATATCAGAGTGTCACAGTGAGGGGTGGGTTACATCAGAGTGTCACAGTGAGGAGTGGGTTATATCAGAGTGTCACAGTGAGGGGTGGGTTATATCAGAGTATCACAGTGAGGGGTGGGATATATCAGAGTGTCACAGTGAGGGGTGGGTTATATCAGAGTGTCACAGTGAAGGGTGTGATATATCAGAGTGTCACAGTGAGGGGTGGGTTATATCAGAGTGTCCCAGTGAAGGGTGGGTTATATCAGAGTGTCACAGTGAGGGGTGGGTTATATCAGAGTGTCACAGTGAAGGGTGTGATATATCAGAGTGTCACAGTGAGGGTTGGGTTATATCAGAGTGTCACAGTGAAGGGTGTGATATATCAGAGTGTCACAGTGAAGGGTGTGATATATCAGAGTGTCACAGTGAGGGATGGGTTATATCAGTGTGTCACAGTGAAGGGTGTGATATATCAGAGTGTCACAGTGAGGGGTGGGTTATATCAGAGTGTCACAGTGAGGGGTGGGTTATATCAGAGTGTCACAATGAGGGGTGTGATATATCAGAGTGTCACAGTGAGGGGTGGGATATATCAGAGTGTCACAGTGAGGGGTGGGTTATATCAGAGTGTCACAGTGAAGGGTGTGATATATCAGAGTGTCACAGTGAGGGGTGGGATATATCAGAGTGTCACAGTGAGGGGTGGGTTATATCAGAGTGTCACAGTGAAGGGTGTGATATATCAGAGTGTCACAATGAGGGGTGTGATATATCAGAGTGTCACAGTGAGGGGTGTGATATATCAGAGTGTCACAGTGAGGGGTGGGTTATATCAGAGTGTCACAGTGAGGGGTGGGATATATCAGAGTGTCACAGTGAAGGGTGTGATATATCAGAGTGTCACAGTGAGGGGTGGGTTATATCAGAGTGTCACAGTGAAGGGTGTGATATATCAGAGTGTCACAGTGAGGGGTGGGTTATATCAGAGTTTCACAGTGAGGGGTGGGTTATATCAGAGTGTCACAGTGAGGGGTGTGATATATCAGAGTGTCACAGTGAGGGGTGGGTTGTATCAGTGTCACAGTGAGGGGTGGGTTACATCAGAGTGTCACAGTGAGGGGTGTGATATATCAGAGTGTCACAGTGAGAGGTGTGATATATCAGAGTGTCACAGTGAGGGGTGGGATATATCAGTGTCACAGTGAGGGGTGGTATATATCAGAGTGTTACAGTGAGGGGTGGGATATATCAGAGTGTCACAGTGAGGGGTGGGATATATCAGTGTCACAGTGAGGGGTGGTATATATCAGTGTCACAGTGAGGGGTGGGATATATCAGTGTGACAGTGAGGGGTGGGATATCTCAGAGTGTTACAGTGAGGGGTGGGATATCTCAGAGTGTCACAGTGAGGGGTGGGATATATCAGTGTCACAGTGAGGGGTGGGTTGTATCAGTGTCACAGTGAGGGGTGGGTTACATCAGAGTGTCACAGTGAGAGGTGTGATATATCAGAGTGTCACAGTGAGGGGTGGGATATATCAGTGTCACAGTGAGGGGTGGTATATATCAGAGTGTCACAGTGAGGGGTGGGATATATCAGTGTCACAGTGAGGGGTGGTATATATCAGAGTGTTACAGTGAGGGGTGGGATATATCAGAGAGTCACAGTGAGGGGTGTGATATATCAGAGTGTCACAGTGAGGGGTGGGTTACATCAGAGTGTTACAGTGAGGGGAGGGTTATATCAGAGTGTCACAGTGAGGGGTGGGTTATATCAGAGCGTCACAGTGAGGGGTGGGTTACATCAGAGTGTTACAGTGAGGGGCGGGTTATATCAGAGTGTCACAGTGAAGGGTGTGATCTATCAGAGTGTCACAGTGAGGGATAGGTTATATCAGAGTGTCACAGTGAGGGGTGGGTTACATCAGAGTATCACAGTGAGGGGTGGGATATATCAGAGTGTCACAGTGAGGGGTGGGTTATATCAGAGTGTCACAGTGAGGGGTGGGTTACATCAGAGTGTCACAGTGAGGGGTGTGATATATCAGAGCGTCACAGTGAGGGGTGGGTTATATCAGAGTGTCACAGTGACGGTTGGGTTATATCAGAGTGTCACAGTGAGGGGTGGGATATCTCAGTGTGTGACAGTGAGGGGTGGGTTACATCAGAGTGTGACAGTGAGGGGTGTGATATATCAGAGTGTTACAGTGAGGGGTGTGATATATCAGAGTGTCACAGTGAGGGGTGGGATATCTCAGAGTGTCACAGTGAGGGGTGGGTTATATCAGAGTGTCACAGTGAGGGGTGGGTTACATCAGAGTGTCACAGTGAGGGGTGTGATATATCAGAGTGTCACAGTGAGGGGTGGGTTACATCAGAGTGTCACAGTGAGGGGTGTGATATATCAGAGTGTCACAGTGAGAGGTGTGATATATCAGAGTGTCACAGTGAGGGGTGGGTTATATCAGAGTGTCACAGTGAAGGGTGTGATATATCAGAGTGTCACAGTGAGGGGTGGGATAAATCAGAGTGTCACAGTGAGGGGTGTGATATATCAGAGAGTCACAGTGAGGGGTGGGTTATATCAGAGTGTCACAGTGAGGGGTGGGTTATATCAGAGTGTTACAGTGAAGGGTGTGATATATCAGAGTGTCACAGTGAGGGGTGGGATAAATCAGAGTGTCACAGTGAGGGGTGTGATATATCAGAGAGTCACAGTGAGGGGTGGGTTATATCAGAGCGTCACAGTGAGGGGAGTGATATATCAGAGTGTCACAGTGAGGGATAGGTTATATCAGAGTGTCACAGTGAGGGGTGGGTTACATCAGAGTGTCACAGTGAGGGGTGGGTTATATCAGAGTGTCACAGTGAGGGGTGGGTTATATCAGAGTATCACAGTGAAGGGTGTGATATATCAGAGTGTCACAGTGAGGGATAGGTTATATCAGAGTGTCACAGTGAGGGGTGGGTTACATCAGAGTATCACAGTGAGGGGTGGGATATATCAGAGTGTCACAGTGAGGGGTGTGATATATCAGAGAGTCACAGTGAGGGGTGGGTTATATCAGAGCGTCACAGTGAGGGGAGTGATATATCAGAGTGTCACAGTGAGGGATAGGTTATATCAGAGTGTCACAGTGAGGGGTGGGTTACATCAGAGTATCACAGTGAGGGGTGGGATATATCAGAGTGTCACAGTGAGGGGTGGGATATATCAGTGTCACAGTGAGGGGTGGTATATATCAGAGTGTTACAGTGAGGGGTGGGATATATCAGAGAGTCACAGTGAGGGGTGTGATATATCAGAGTGTCACAGTGAGGGGTGGGTTATATCAGAGCGTCACAGTGAGGGGTGGGTTACATCAGAGTGTTACAGTGAGGGGAGGGTTATATCAGAGTGTCACAGTGAGGGGTGAGTTATATCAGAGTGTCACAGTGAGGGGTGGGTTACATCAGAGTGTCACAGTGAGGGGTGTGATATATCAGAGCGTCACAGTGAGGGGTGGTATATCTCAGAGTGTGACAGTGAGGGGTGGGTTACATCAGAGTGTCACAGTGAGGGGTGTGATATATCAGAGTGTCACAGTGAGGGGTGTGATATATCAGAGTGTCACAGTGAGGGGTGGGATATCTCAGAGTGTCACAGTGAGGGGTGGGTTATATCAGAGTGTCACAGTGAGGGGTGGGTTATATCAGAGCGTCACAGTGAGGGTTGGGTTATATCAGAGTGTCACAGTGAGGGGTGGGATATATCAGAGTGTTACAGTGAGGTGTGGGATATATCAGAGTGTCACAGCGAGGGGTGGTATATATCAGAGTGTCACAGTGAGGGGTGTGATCTATCAGAGTGTCACAGTGAGGGATAGGTTATATCAGAGTGTCACAGTGAGGGGTGGGTTACATCAGAGTGTCACAGTGAGGAGTGGGTTATATCAGAGTGTCACAGTGAGGGGTGGGTTATATCAGAGTATCACAGTGAGGGGTGGGATATATCAGAGTGTCACAGTGAGGGGTGGGTTATATCAGAGTGTCACAGTGAAGGGTGTGATATATCAGAGTGTCACAGTGAGGGGTGGGTTATATCAGAGTGTCCCAGTGAAGGGTGGGTTATATCAGAGTGTCACAGTGAGGGGTGGGTTATATCAGAGTGTCACAGTGAAGGGTGTGATATATCAGAGTGTCACAGTGAGGGTTGGGTTATATCAGAGTGTCACAGTGAAGGGTGTGATATATCAGAGTGTCACAGTGAAGGGTGTGATATATCAGAGTGTCACAGTGAGGGATGGGTTATATCAGTGTGTCACAGTGAAGGGTGTGATATATCAGAGTGTCACAGTGAGGGGTGGGTTATATCAGAGTGTCACAGTGAGGGGTGGGTTATATCAGAGTGTCACAATGAGGGGTGTGATATATCAGAGTGTCACAGTGAGGGGTGGGATATATCAGAGTGTCACAGTGAGGGGTGGGTTATATCAGAGTGTCACAGTGAAGGGTGTGATATATCAGAGTGTCACAGTGAGGGGTGGGATATATCAGAGTGTCACAGTGAGGGGTGGGTTATATCAGAGTGTCACAGTGAAGGGTGTGATATATCAGAGTGTCACAATGAGGGGTGTGATATATCAGAGTGTCACAGTGAGGGGTGTGATATATCAGAGTGTCACAGTGAGGGGTGGGTTATATCAGAGTGTCACAGTGAGGGGTGGGATATATCAGAGTGTCACAGTGAAGGGTGTGATATATCAGAGTGTCACAGTGAGGGGTGGGTTATATCAGAGTGTCACAGTGAAGGGTGTGATATATCAGAGTGTCACAGTGAGGGGTGGGTTATATCAGAGTTTCACAGTGAGGGGTGGGTTATATCAGAGTGTCACAGTGAGGGGTGTGATATATCAGAGTGTCACAGTGAGGGGTGGGTTGTATCAGTGTCACAGTGAGGGGTGGGTTACATCAGAGTGTCACAGTGAGGGGTGTGATATATCAGAGTGTCACAGTGAGAGGTGTGATATATCAGAGTGTCACAGTGAGGGGTGGGATATATCAGTGTCACAGTGAGGGGTGGTATATATCAGAGTGTTACAGTGAGGGGTGGGATATATCAGAGTGTCACAGTGAGGGGTGGGATATATCAGTGTCACAGTGAGGGGTGGTATATATCAGTGTCACAGTGAGGGGTGGGATATATCAGTGTGACAGTGAGGGGTGGGATATCTCAGAGTGTTACAGTGAGGGGTGGGATATCTCAGAGTGTCACAGTGAGGGGTGGGATATATCAGTGTCACAGTGAGGGGTGGGTTGTATCAGTGTCACAGTGAGGGGTGGGTTACATCAGAGTGTCACAGTGAGAGGTGTGATATATCAGAGTGTCACAGTGAGGGGTGGGATATATCAGTGTCACAGTGAGGGGTGGTATATATCAGAGTGTCACAGTGAGGGGTGGGATATATCAGTGTCACAGTGAGGGGTGGTATATATCAGAGTGTTACAGTGAGGGGTGGGATATATCAGAGAGTCACAGTGAGGGGTGTGATATATCAGAGTGTCACAGTGAGGGGTGGGTTACATCAGAGTGTTACAGTGAGGGGAGGGTTATATCAGAGTGTCACAGTGAGGGGTGGGTTATATCAGAGCGTCACAGTGAGGGGTGGGTTACATCAGAGTGTTACAGTGAGGGGCGGGTTATATCAGAGTGTCACAGTGAGGGGTGGGTTATATCAGAGTGTCACAGTGAGGGGTGGGTTACATCAGAGTGTCACAGTGAGGGGTGTGATATATCAGAGCGTCACAGTGAGGGGTGGGTTATATCAGAGTGTCACAGTGACGGTTGGGTTATATCAGAGTGTCACAGTGAGGGGTGGGATATCTCAGTGTGTGACAGTGAGGGGTGGGTTACATCAGAGTGTGACAGTGAGGGGTGTGATATATCAGAGTGTTACAGTGAGGGGTGTGATATATCAGAGTGTCACAGTGAGGGGTGGGATATCTCAGAGTGTCACAGTGAGGGGTGGGTTATATCAGAGTGTCACAGTGAGGGGTGGGTTATATCAGAGCGTCACAGTGAGGGTTGGGTTATATCAGAGTGTCACAGTGAGGGGTGGGATATATCAGAGTGTCACAGTGAGGTGTGGGATATATCAGAGTGTCACAGCGAGGGGTGGTATATATCAGAGTGTCACAGTGAGGGGTGGGATATATCAGAGTGTCACAGTGAGGGGTGTGATCTATCAGAGTGTCACAGTGAGGGATAGGTTATATCAGAGTGTCACAGTGAGGGGTGGGTTACATCAGAGTATCACAGTGAGGGGTGGGATATATCAGAGTGTCACAGTGAGGGGTGTGATATATCAGAGAGTCACAGTGAGGGGTGGGTTATATCAGAGCGTCACAGTGAGGGGAGTGATATATCAGAGTGTCACAGTGAGGGATAGGTTATATCAGAGTGTCACAGTGAGGGGTGGGTTACATCAGAGTATCACAGTGAGGGGTGGGATATATCAGAGAGTCACAGTGAGGGGTGTGATATATCAGAGTGTCACAGTGAGGGGTGGGTTATATCAGAGCGTCACAGTGAGGGGTGGGTTACATCAGAGTGTTACAGTGAGGGGAGGGTTATATCAGAGTGTCACAGTGAGGGGTGAGTTATATCAGAGTGTCACAGTGAGTGGTGGCTTACATCAGAGTGTCACAGTGAGGGGTGTGATATATCAGAGCGTCACAGTGAGGGGTGGGTTATATCAGAGTGTCACAGTGAGGGTTGGGTTATATCAGAGTGTCACAGTGAGGGGTGGTATATCTCAGAGTGTGACAGTGAGGGGTGGGTTACATCAGAGTGTCACAGTGAGGGGTGTGATATATCAGAGTGTCACAGTGAGGGGTGTGATATATCAGAGTGTCACAGTGAGTGGTGTGATATATCAGAGTGTCACAGTGAGGGGTGGGATATCTCAGAGTGTCACAGTGAGGGGTGGGTTATATCAGAGTGTCACAGTGAGGGGTGGGTTATATCAGAGCGTCACAGTGAGGGTTGGGTTATATCAGAGTGTCACAGTGAGGGGTGGGATATATCAGAGTGTTACAGTGAGGTGTGGGATATATCAGAGTGTCACAGCGAGGGGTGGTATATATCAGAGTGTCACAGTGAGGGGTGTGATCTATCAGAGTGTCACAGTGAGGGATAGGTTATATCAGAGTGTCACAGTGAGGGGTGGGTTACATCAGAGTGTCACAGTGAGGAGTGGGTTATATCAGAGTGTCACAGTGAGGGGTGGGTTATATCAGAGTATCACAGTGAGGGGTGGGATATATCAGAGTGTCACAGTGAGGGGTGGGTTATATCAGAGTGTCACAGTGAGGGGTGGGTTATATCAGAGTGTCACAGTGAGGGATGGGTTATATCAGAGTGTCACAGTGAAGGGTGTGATATATCAGAGTGTCACAGTGAGGGGTGGGTTAGATCAGTGTGTCCCAGTGAAGGGTGTGATATATCAGAGTGTCACAGTGAGAGGTGTGATATATCAGAGTGTCACAGTGAGGGGTGGGTTATATCAGAGTGTCACAGTGAAGGGTGTGATATATCAGAGTTTCACAGTGAGGGGTGGGTTATATCAGAGTGTCACGGTGAGGGGTGGGTTACATCAGAGTGTCACAGTGAGGGGTGTGATATATCAGAGTGTCACAGTGAGGGGTGGGTTACATCAGAGTGTCACAGTGAGGGGTGTGATATATCAGAGTGTCACAGTGAGAGGTGTGATATATCAGAGTGTCACAGTGAGGGGTGGGTTATATCAGAGTGTCACAGTGAAGGGTGTGATATATCAGAGTGTCACAGTGAGGGGTGGGATAAATCAGAGTGTCACAGTGAGGGGTGTGATATATCAGAGAGTCACAGTGAGGGGTGGGTTATATCAGAGTGTCACAGTGAGGGGTGGGTTATATCAGAGTGTTACAGTGAAGGGTGTGATATATCAGAGTGTCACAGTGAGGGGTGGGATAAATCAGAGTGTCACAGTGAGGGGTGTGATATATCAGAGAGTCACAGTGAGGGGTGGGTTATATCAGAGCGTCACAGTGAGGGGAGTGATATATCAGAGTGTCACAGTGAGGGATAGGTTATATCAGAGTGTCACAGTGAGGGGTGGGTTACATCAGAGTGTCACAGTGAGGGGTGGGTTATATCAGAGTGTCACAGTGAGGGGTGGGTTATATCAGAGTATCACAGTGAAGGGTGTGATATATCAGAGTGTCACAGTGAGGGATAGGTTATATCAGAGTGTCACAGTGAGGGGTGGGTTACATCAGAGTATCACAGTGAGGGGTGGGATATATCAGAGTGTCACAGTGAGGGGTGTGATATATCAGAGAGTCACAGTGAGGGGTGGGTTATATCAGAGCGTCACAGTGAGGGGAGTGATATATCAGAGTGTCACAGTGAGGGATAGGTTATATCAGAGTGTCACAGTGAGGGGTGGGTTACATCAGAGTATCACAGTGAGGGGTGGGATATATCAGAGTGTCACAGTGAGGGGTGGGATATATCAGTGTCACAGTGAGGGGTGGTATATATCAGAGTGTTACAGTGAGGGGTGGGATATATCAGAGAGTCACAGTGAGGGGTGTGATATATCAGAGTGTCACAGTGAGGGGTGGGTTATATCAGAGCGTCACAGTGAGGGGTGGGTTACATCAGAGTGTTACAGTGAGGGGAGGGTTATATCAGAGTGTCACAGTGAGGGGTGAGTTATATCAGAGTGTCACAGTGAGGGGTGGGTTACATCAGAGTGTCACAGTGAGGGGTGTGATATATCAGAGCGTCACAGTGAGGGGTGGTATATCTCAGAGTGTGACAGTGAGGGGTGGGTTACATCAGAGTGTCACAGTGAGGGGTGTGATATATCAGAGTGTCACAGTGAGGGGTGTGATATATCAGAGTGTCACAGTGAGGGGTGTGATATATCAGAGTGTCACAGTGAGGGGTGGGATATCTCAGAGTGTCACAGTGAGGGGTGGGTTATATCAGAGTGTCACAGTGAGGGGTGGGTTATATCAGAGCGTCACAGTGAGGGTTGGGTTATATCAGAGTGTCACAGTGAGGGGTGGGATATATCAGAGTGTTACAGTGAGGTGTGGGATATATCAGAGTGTCACAGCGAGGGGTGGTATATATCAGAGTGTCACAGTGAGGGGTGTGATCTATCAGAGTGTCACAGTGAGGGATAGGTTATATCAGAGTGTCACAGTGAGGGGTGGGTTACATCAGAGTGTCACAGTGAGGAGTGGGTTATATCAGAGTGTCACAGTGAGGGGTGGGTTATATCAGAGTATCACAGTGAGGGGTGGGATATATCAGAGTGTCACAGTGAGGGGTGGGTTATATCAGAGTGTCACAGTGAAGGGTGTGATATATCAGAGTGTCACAGTGAGGGGTGGGTTATATCAGAGTGTCCCAGTGAAGGGTGGGTTATATCAGAGTGTCACAGTGAGGGGTGGGTTATATCAGAGTGTCACAGTGAAGGGTGTGATATATCAGAGTGTCACAGTGAGGGTTGGGTTATATCAGAGTGTCACAGTGAAGGGTGTGATATATCAGAGTGTCACAGTGAAGGGTGTGATATATCAGAGTGTCACAGTGAGGGATGGGTTATATCAGTGTGTCACAGTGAAGGGTGTGATATATCAGAGTGTCACAGTGAGGGGTGGGTTATATCAGAGTGTCACAGTGAGGGGTGGGTTATATCAGAGTGTCACAATGAGGGGTGTGATATATCAGAGTGTCACAGTGAGGGGTGGGATATATCAGAGTGTCACAGTGAGGGGTGGGTTATATCAGAGTGTCACAGTGAAGGGTGTGATATATCAGAGTGTCACAGTGAGGGGTGGGATATATCAGAGTGTCACAGTGAGGGGTGGGTTATATCAGAGTGTCACAGTGAAGGGTGTGATATATCAGAGTGTCACAATGAGGGGTGTGATATATCAGAGTGTCACAGTGAGGGGTGTGATATATCAGAGTGTCACAGTGAGGGGTGGGTTATATCAGAGTGTCACAGTGAGGGGTGGGATATATCAGAGTGTCACAGTGAAGGGTGTGATATATCAGAGTGTCACAGTGAGGGGTGGGTTATATCAGAGTGTCACAGTGAAGGGTGTGATATATCAGAGTGTCACAGTGAGGGGTGGGTTATATCAGAGTTTCACAGTGAGGGGTGGGTTATATCAGAGTGTCACAGTGAGGGGTGTGATATATCAGAGTGTCACAGTGAGGGGTGGGTTGTATCAGTGTCACAGTGAGGGGTGGGTTACATCAGAGTGTCACAGTGAGGGGTGTGATATATCAGAGTGTCACAGTGAGAGGTGTGATATATCAGAGTGTCACAGTGAGGGGTGGGATATATCAGTGTCACAGTGAGGGGTGGTATATATCAGAGTGTTACAGTGAGGGGTGGGATATATCAGAGTGTCACAGTGAGGGGTGGGATATATCAGTGTCACAGTGAGGGGTGGTATATATCAGTGTCACAGTGAGGGGTGGGATATATCAGTGTGACAGTGAGGGGTGGGATATCTCAGAGTGTTACAGTGAGGGGTGGGATATCTCAGAGTGTCACAGTGAGGGGTGGGATATATCAGTGTCACAGTGAGGGGTGGGTTGTATCAGTGTCACAGTGAGGGGTGGGTTACATCAGAGTGTCACAGTGAGAGGTGTGATATATCAGAGTGTCACAGTGAGGGGTGGGATATATCAGTGTCACAGTGAGGGGTGGTATATATCAGAGTGTCACAGTGAGGGGTGGGATATATCAGTGTCACAGTGAGGGGTGGTATATATCAGAGTGTTACAGTGAGGGGTGGGATATATCAGAGAGTCACAGTGAGGGGTGTGATATATCAGAGTGTCACAGTGAGGGGTGGGTTACATCAGAGTGTTACAGTGAGGGGAGGGTTATATCAGAGTGTCACAGTGAGGGGTGGGTTATATCAGAGCGTCACAGTGAGGGGTGGGTTACATCAGAGTGTTACAGTGAGGGGCGGGTTATATCAGAGTGTCACAGTGAAGGGTGTGATCTATCAGAGTGTCACAGTGAGGGATAGGTTATATCAGAGTGTCACAGTGAGGGGTGGGTTACATCAGAGTATCACAGTGAGGGGTGGGATATATCAGAGTGTCACAGTGAGGGGTGGGTTATATCAGAGTGTCACAGTGAGGGGTGGGTTACATCAGAGTGTCACAGTGAGGGGTGTGATATATCAGAGCGTCACAGTGAGGGGTGGGTTATATCAGAGTGTCACAGTGACGGTTGGGTTATATCAGAGTGTCACAGTGAGGGGTGGGATATCTCAGTGTGTGACAGTGAGGGGTGGGTTACATCAGAGTGTGACAGTGAGGGGTGTGATATATCAGAGTGTTACAGTGAGGGGTGTGATATATCAGAGTGTCACAGTGAGGGGTGGGATATCTCAGAGTGTCACAGTGAGGGGTGGGTTATATCAGAGTGTCACAGTGAGGGGTGGGTTATATCAGAGCGTCACAGTGAGGGTTGGGTTATATCAGAGTGTCACAGTGAGGGGTGGGATATATCAGAGTGTCACAGTGAGGTGTGGGATATATCAGAGTGTCACAGCGAGGGGTGGTATATATCAGAGTGTCACAGTGAGGGGTGGGATATATCAGAGTGTCACAGTGAGGGGTGTGATCTATCAGAGTGTCACAGTGAGGGATAGGTTATATCAGAGTGTCACAGTGAGGGGTGGGTTACATCAGAGTATCACAGTGAGGGGTGGGATATATCAGAGTGTCACAGTGAGGGGTGTGATATATCAGAGAGTCACAGTGAGGGGTGGGTTATATCAGAGCGTCACAGTGAGGGGAGTGATATATCAGAGTGTCACAGTGAGGGATAGGTTATATCAGAGTGTCACAGTGAGGGGTGGGTTACATCAGAGTATCACAGTGAGGGGTGGGATATATCAGAGTGTCACAGTGAGGGGTGGGATATATCAGTGTCACAGTGAGGGGTGGTATATATCAGAGTGTTACAGTGAGGGGTGGGATATATCAGAGAGTCACAGTGAGGGGTGTGATATATCAGAGTGTCACAGTGAGGGGTGTGATATATCAGAGTGTCACAGTGAGGGGTGGGTTATATCAGAGTGTCACAGTGAGGGGTGGGATATATCAGAGTGTCACAGTGAAGGGTGTGATATATCAGATGTCACAGTGAGGGGTGGGTTATATCAGAGTGTCACAGTGAAGGGTGTGATATATCAGAGTGTCACAGTGAGGGGTGGGTTATATCAGAGCGTCACAGTGAGGGGTGGGTTACATCAGAGTGTTACAGTGAGGGGAGGGTTATATCAGAGTGTCACAGTGAGGGGTGAGTTATATCAGAGTGTCACAGTGAGGGGTGGGTTACATCAGAGTGTCACAGTGAGGGGTGTGATATATCAGAGCGTCACAGTGAGGGGTGGGTTATATCAGAGTGTCACAGTGAGGGTTGGGTTATATCAGAGTGTCACAGTGAGGGGTGGTATATCTCAGAGTGTGACAGTGAGGGGTGGGTTACATCAGAGTGTCACAGTGAGGGGTGTGATATATCAGAGTGTCACAGTGAGGGGTGTGATATATCAGAGTGTCACAGTGAGGGGTGGGATATCTCAGAGTGTCACAGTGAGGGGTGGGTTATATCAGAGTGTCACAGTGAGGGGTGGGTTATATCAGAGCGTCACAGTGAGGGTTGGGTTATATCAGAGTGTCACAGTGAAGGGTGTGATATATCAGAGTGTCACAGTGAGGGGTGGGATATATCAGAGTGTCACAGTGAGGGGTGGGTTATATCAGAGTGTCACAGTGAAGGGTGTGATATATCAGAGTGTCACAATGAGGGGTGGGTTATATCAGAGTGTCACAGTGAGGGGTGGGTTATATCAGAGTGTCCCAGTGAAGGGTGGGTTATATCAGAGTGTCACAGTGAGGGGTGGGTTATATCAGAGTGTCACAGTGAGGGGTGGGTTATATCAGAGTGTCCCAGTGAAGGGTGGGTTATATCAGAGTGTCACAGTGAGGGGTGGGTTATATCAGAGTGTCACAGTGAAGGGTGGGTTATATCAGAGTGTCACAGTGAAGGGTGGGTTATATCAGAGTGTCACAGTGAAGGGTGTGATATATCAGAGTGTCACAGTGAGGGGTGGGTTATATCAGAGTGTCCCAGTGAAGGGTGGGTTATATCAGAGTGTCACAGTGAGGGGTGGGTTATATCAGAGTGTCACAGTGAAGGGTGTGATATATCAGAGTGTCACAGTGAGGGTTGGGTTATATCAGAGTGTCACAGTGAAGGGTGTGATATATCAGAGTGTCACAGTGAAGGGTGTGATATATCAGAGTGTCACAGTGAGGGATGGGTTATATCAGTGTGTCACAGTGAAGGGTGTGATATATCAGAGTGTCACAGTGAGGGGTGGGTTATATCAGAGTGTCACAGTGAGGGGTGGGTTATATCAGAGTGTCACAATGAGGGGTGTGATATATCAGAGTGTCACAGTGAGGGGTGGGATATATCAGAGTGTCACAGTGAGGGGTGGGTTATATCAGAGTGTCACAGTGAAGGGTGTGATATATCAGAGTGTCACAGTGAGGGGTGGGATATATCAGAGTGTCACAGTGAGGGGTGGGTTATATCAGAGTGTCACAGTGAAGGGTGTGATATATCAGAGTGTCACAATGAGGGGTGTGATATATCAGAGTGTCACAGTGAGGGGTGTGATATATCAGAGTGTCACAGTGAGGGGTGGGTTATATCAGAGTGTCACAGTGAGGGGTGGGATATATCAGAGTGTCACAGTGAAGGGTGTGATATATCAGAGTGTCACAGTGAGGGGTGGGTTATATCAGAGTGTCACAGTGAAGGGTGTGATATATCAGAGTGTCACAGTGAGGGGTGGGTTATATCAGAGTTTCACAGTGAGGGGTGGGTTATATCAGAGTGTCACAGTGAGGGGTGTGATATATCAGAGTGTCACAGTGAGGGGTGGGTTGTATCAGTGTCACAGTGAGGGGTGGGTTACATCAGAGTGTCACAGTGAGGGGTGTGATATATCAGAGTGTCACAGTGAGAGGTGTGATATATCAGAGTGTCACAGTGAGGGGTGGGATATATCAGTGTCACAGTGAGGGGTGGTATATATCAGAGTGTTACAGTGAGGGGTGGGATATATCAGAGTGTCACAGTGAGGGGTGGGATATATCAGTGTCACAGTGAGGGGTGGTATATATCAGTGTCACAGTGAGGGGTGGGATATATCAGTGTGACAGTGAGGGGTGGGATATCTCAGAGTGTTACAGTGAGGGGTGGGATATCTCAGAGTGTCACAGTGAGGGGTGGGATATATCAGTGTCACAGTGAGGGGTGGGTTGTATCAGTGTCACAGTGAGGGGTGGGTTACATCAGAGTGTCACAGTGAGAGGTGTGATATATCAGAGTGTCACAGTGAGGGGTGGGATATATCAGTGTCACAGTGAGGGGTGGTATATATCAGAGTGTCACAGTGAGGGGTGGGATATATCAGTGTCACAGTGAGGGGTGGTATATATCAGAGTGTTACAGTGAGGGGTGGGATATATCAGAGAGTCACAGTGAGGGGTGTGATATATCAGAGTGTCACAGTGAGGGGTGGGTTACATCAGAGTGTTACAGTGAGGGGAGGGTTATATCAGAGTGTCACAGTGAGGGGTGGGTTATATCAGAGCGTCACAGTGAGGGGTGGGTTACATCAGAGTGTTACAGTGAGGGGCGGGTTATATCAGAGTGTCACAGTGAGGGGTGGGTTATATCAGAGTGTCACAGTGAGGGGTGGGTTACATCAGAGTGTCACAGTGAGGGGTGTGATATATCAGAGCGTCACAGTGAGGGGTGGGTTATATCAGAGTGTCACAGTGACGGTTGGGTTATATCAGAGTGTCACAGTGAGGGGTGGGATATCTCAGTGTGTGACAGTGAGGGGTGGGTTACATCAGAGTGTGACAGTGAGGGGTGTGATATATCAGAGTGTTACAGTGAGGGGTGTGATATATCAGAGTGTCACAGTGAGGGGTGGGATATCTCAGAGTGTCACAGTGAGGGGTGGGTTATATCAGAGTGTCACAGTGAGGGGTGGGTTATATCAGAGCGTCACAGTGAGGGTTGGGTTATATGAGAGTGTCACAGTGAGGGGTGGGTTACATCAGAGTATCACAGTGAGGGGTGGGATATATCAGAGTGTCACAGTGAGGGGTGGGATATATCAGTGTCACAGTGAGGGGTGGTATATATCAGAGTGTTACAGTGAGGGGTGGGATATATCAGAGAGTCACAGTGAGGGGTGTGATATATCAGAGTGTCACAGTGAGGGGTGGGTTATATCAGAGCGTCACAGTGAGGGGTGGGTTACATCAGAGTGTTACAGTGAGGGGAGGGTTATATCAGAGTGTCACAGTGAGGGGTGAGTTATATCAGAGTGTCACAGTGAGGGGTGGGTTACATCAGAGTGTCACAGTGAGGGGTGTGATATATCAGAGCGTCACAGTGAGGGGTGGGTTATATCAGAGTGTCACAGTGAGGGTTGGGTTATATCAGAGTGTCACAGTGAGGGGTGGTATATCTCAGAGTGTGACAGTGAGGGGTGGGTTACATCAGAGTGTCACAGTGAGGGGTGTGATATATCAGAGTGTCACAGTGAGGGGTGTGATATATCAGAGTGTCACAGTGAGGGGTGGGATATCTCAGAGTGTCACAGTGAGGGGTGGGTTATATCAGAGTGTCACAGTGAGGGGTGGGTTATATCAGAGCGTCACAGTGAGGGTTGGGTTATATCAGAGTGTCACAGTGAAGGGTGTGATATATCAGAGTGTCACAGTGAGGGGTGGGATATATCAGAGTGTCACAGTGAGGGGTGGGTTATATCAGAGTGTCACAGTGAAGGGTGTGATATATCAGAGTGTCACAATGAGGGGTGGGTTATATCAGAGTGTCACAGTGAGGGGTGGGTTATATCAGAGTGTCCCAGTGAAGGGTGGGTTATATCAGAGTGTCACAGTGAGGGGTGGGTTATATCAGAGTGTCACAGTGAGGGGTGGGTTATATCAGAGTGTCCCAGTGAAGGGTGGGTTATATCAGAGTGTCACAGTGAGGGGTGGGTTATATCAGAGTGTCACAGTGAAGGGTGGGTTATATCAGAGTGTCACAGTGAAGGGTGGGTTATATCAGAGTGTCACAGTGAAGGGTGTGATATATCAGAGTGTCACAGTGAGGGGTGGGTTATATCAGAGTGTCCCAGTGAAGGGTGGGTTATATCAGAGTGTCACAGTGAGGGGTGGGTTATATCAGAGTGTCACAGTGAAGGGTGTGATATATCAGAGTGTCACAGTGAGGGTTGGGTTATATCAGAGTGTCACAGTGAAGGGTGTGATATATCAGAGTGTCACAGTGAAGGGTGTGATATATCAGAGTGTCACAGTGAGGGATGGGTTATATCAGTGTGTCACAGTGAAGGGTGTGATATATCAGAGTGTCACAGTGAGGGGTGGGTTATATCAGAGTGTCACAGTGAGGGGTGGGTTATATCAGAGTGTCACAATGAGGGGTGTGATATATCAGAGTGTCACAGTGAGGGGTGGGATATATCAGAGTGTCACAGTGAGGGGTGGGTTATATCAGAGTGTCACAGTGAAGGGTGTGATATATCAGAGTGTCACAGTGAGGGGTGGGATATATCAGAGTGTCACAGTGAGGGGTGGGTTATATCAGAGTGTCACAGTGAAGGGTGTGATATATCAGAGTGTCACAATGAGGGGTGTGATATATCAGAGTGTCACAGTGAGGGGTGTGATATATCAGAGTGTCACAGTGAGGGGTGGGTTATATCAGAGTGTCACAGTGAGGGGTGGGATATATCAGAGTGTCACAGTGAAGGGTGTGATATATCAGAGTGTCACAGTGAGGGGTGGGTTATATCAGAGTGTCACAGTGAAGGGTGTGATATATCAGAGTGTCACAGTGAGGGGTGGGTTATATCAGAGTTTCACAGTGAGGGGTGGGTTATATCAGAGTGTCACAGTGAGGGGTGTGATATATCAGAGTGTCACAGTGAGGGGTGGGTTGTATCAGTGTCACAGTGAGGGGTGGGTTACATCAGAGTGTCACAGTGAGGGGTGTGATATATCAGAGTGTCACAGTGAGAGGTGTGATATATCAGAGTGTCACAGTGAGGGGTGGGATATATCAGTGTCACAGTGAGGGGTGGTATATATCAGAGTGTTACAGTGAGGGGTGGGATATATCAGAGTGTCACAGTGAGGGGTGGGATATATCAGTGTCACAGTGAGGGGTGGTATATATCAGTGTCACAGTGAGGGGTGGGATATATCAGTGTGACAGTGAGGGGTGGGATATCTCAGAGTGTTACAGTGAGGGGTGGGATATCTCAGAGTGTCACAGTGAGGGGTGGGATATATCAGTGTCACAGTGAGGGGTGGGTTGTATCAGTGTCACAGTGAGGGGTGGGTTACATCAGAGTGTCACAGTGAGAGGTGTGATATATCAGAGTGTCACAGTGAGGGGTGGGATATATCAGTGTCACAGTGAGGGGTGGTATATATCAGAGTGTCACAGTGAGGGGTGGGATATATCAGTGTCACAGTGAGGGGTGGTATATATCAGAGTGTTACAGTGAGGGGTGGGATATATCAGAGAGTCACAGTGAGGGGTGTGATATATCAGAGTGTCACAGTGAGGGGTGGGTTACATCAGAGTGTTACAGTGAGGGGAGGGTTATATCAGAGTGTCACAGTGAGGGGTGGGTTATATCAGAGCGTCACAGTGAGGGGTGGGTTACATCAGAGTGTTACAGTGAGGGGCGGGTTATATCAGAGTGTCACAGTGAGGGGTGGGTTATATCAGAGTGTCACAGTGAGGGGTGGGTTACATCAGAGTGTCACAGTGAGGGGTGTGATATATCAGAGCGTCACAGTGAGGGGTGGGTTATATCAGAGTGTCACAGTGACGGTTGGGTTATATCAGAGTGTCACAGTGAGGGGTGGGATATCTCAGTGTGTGACAGTGAGGGGTGGGTTACATCAGAGTGTGACAGTGAGGGGTGTGATATATCAGAGTGTTACAGTGAGGGGTGTGATATATCAGAGTGTCACAGTGAGGGGTGGGATATCTCAGAGTGTCACAGTGAGGGGTGGGTTATATCAGAGTGTCACAGTGAGGGGTGGGTTATATCAGAGCGTCACAGTGAGGGTTGGGTTATATCAGAGTGTCACAGTGAGGGGTGGGATATATCAGAGTGTCACAGTGAGGTGTGGGATATATCAGAGTGTCACAGCGAGGGGTGGTATATATCAGAGTGTCACAGTGAGGGGTGGGATATATCAGAGTGTCACAGTGAGGGGTGTGATCTATCAGAGTGTCACAGTGAGGGATAGGTTATATCAGAGTGTCACAGTGAGGGGTGGGTTACATCAGAGTATCACAGTGAGGGGTGGGATATATCAGAGTGTCACAGTGAGGGGTGTGATATATCAGAGAGTCACAGTGAGGGGTGGGTTATATCAGAGCGTCACAGTGAGGGGAGTGATATATCAGAGTGTCACAGTGAGGGATAGGTTATATCAGAGTGTCACAGTGAGGGGTGGGTTACATCAGAGTATCACAGTGAGGGGTGGGATATATCAGAGTGTCACAGTGAGGGGTGGGATATATCAGTGTCACAGTGAGGGGTGGTATATATCAGAGTGTTACAGTGAGGGGTGGGATATATCAGAGAGTCACAGTGAGGGGTGTGATATATCAGAGTGTCACAGTGAGGGGTGGGTTATATCAGAGCGTCACAGTGAGGGGTGGGTTACATCAGAGTGTTACAGTGAGGGGAGGGTTATATCAGAGTGTCACAGTGAGGGGTGAGTTATATCAGAGTGTCACAGTGAGGGGTGGGTTACATCAGAGTGTCACAGTGAGGGGTGTGATATATCAGAGCGTCACAGTGAGGGGTGGGTTATATCAGAGTGTCACAGTGAGGGTTGGGTTATATCAGAGTGTCACAGTGAAGGGTGGTATATCTCAGAGTGTGACAGTGAGGGGTGGGTTACATCAGAGTGTCACAGTGAGGGGTGTGATATATCAGAGTGTCACAGTGAGGGGTGTGATATATCAGAGTGTCACAGTGAGGGGTGGGATATCTCAGAGTGTCACAGTGAGGGGTGGGTTATATCAGAGTGTCACAGTGAGGGGTGGGTTATATCAGAGCGTCACAGTGAGGGTTGGGTTATATCAGAGTGTCACAGTGAGGGGTGGGATATATCAGAGTGTTACAGTGAGGTGTGGGATATATCAGAGTGTCACAGCGAGGGGTGGTATATATCAGAGTGTCACAGTGAGGGGTGTGATCTATCAGAGTGTCACAGTGAGGGATAGGTTATATCAGAGTGTCACAGTGAGGGGTGGGTTACATCAGAGTGTCACAGTGAGGAGTGGGTTATATCAGAGTGTCACAGTGAGGGGTGGGTTATATCAGAGTATCACAGTGAGGGGTGGGATATATCAGAGTGTCACAGTGAGGGGTGGGTTATATCAGAGTGTCACAGTGAAGGGTGTGATATATCAGAGTGTCACAGTGAGGGGTGGGTTATATCAGAGTGTCCCAGTGAAGGGTGGGTTATATCAGAGTGTCACAGTGAGGGGTGGGTTATATCAGAGTGTCACAGTGAAGGGTGTGATATATCAGAGTGTCACAGTGAGGGTTGGGTTATATCAGAGTGTCACAGTGAAGGGTGTGATATATCAGAGTGTCACAGTGAAGGGTGTGATATATCAGAGTGTCACAGTGAGGGATGGGTTATATCAGTGTGTCACAGTGAAGGGTGTGATATATCAGAGTGTCACAGTGAGGGGTGGGTTATATCAGAGTGTCACAGTGAGGGGTGGGTTATATCAGAGTGTCACAATGAGGGGTGTGATATATCAGAGTGTCACAGTGAGGGGTGGGATATATCAGAGTGTCACAGTGAGGGGTGGGTTATATCAGAGTGTCACAGTGAAGGGTGTGATATATCAGAGTGTCACAGTGAGGGGTGGGATATATCAGAGTGTCACAGTGAGGGGTGGGTTATATCAGAGTGTCACAGTGAAGGGTGTGATATATCAGAGTGTCACAATGAGGGGTGTGATATATCAGAGTGTCACAGTGAGGGGTGTGATATATCAGAGTGTCACAGTGAGGGGTGGGTTATATCAGAGTGTCACAGAGAGGGGTGGGATATATCAGAGTGTCACAGTGAAGGGTGTGATATATCAGAGTGTCACAGTGAGGGGTGGGTTATATCAGAGTGTCACAGTGAAGGGTGTGATATATCAGAGTGTCACAGTGAGGGGTGGGTTATATCAGAGTTTCACAGTGAGGGGTGGGTTATATCAGAGTGTCACAGTGAGGGGTGTGATATATCAGAGTGTCACAGTGAGGGGTGGGTTACATCAGAGTGTCACAGTGAGGGGTGTGATATATCAGAGTGTCACAGTGAAGGGTGTGATATATCAGAGTGTCACAGTGAGGGATGGGTTATATCAGTGTGTCACAGTGAAGGGTGTGATATATCAGAGTGTCACAGTGAGGGGTGGGTTATATCAGAGTGTCACAGTGAGGGGTGGGTTATATCAGAGTGTCACAATGAGGGGTGTGATATATCAGAGTGTCACAGTGAGGGGTGGGATATATCAGAGTGTCACAGTGAGGGGTGGGTTATATCAGAGTGTCACAGTGAAGGGTGTGATATATCAGAGTGTCACAGTGAGGGGTGGGATATATCAGAGTGTCACAGTGAGGGGTGGGTTATATCAGAGTGTCACAGTGAAGGGTGTGATATATCAGAGTGTCACAATGAGGGGTGTGATATATCAGAGTGTCACAGTGAGGGGTGTGATATATCAGAGTGTCACAGTGAGGGGTGGGTTATATCAGAGTGTCACAGTGAGGGGTGGGATATATCAGAGTGTCACAGTGAAGGGTGTGATATATCAGAGAGTCACAGTGAGGGGTGGGTTATATCAGAGTGTCACAGTGAAGGGTGTGATATATCAGAGTGTCACAGTGAGGGGTGGGATATATCAGAGTGTCACAGTGAGGGGTGGGTTATATCAGAGTGTCACAGTGAAGGGTGTGATATATCAGTGTCACAGTGAGGGGTGGTATATATCAGAGTGTTACAGTGAGGGGTGGGTTATATCAGAGTGTCACAATGAGGGGTGTGATATATCAGAGTGTCACAGTGAGGGGTGGGATATATCAGAGTGTCACAGTGAGGGGTGGGTTATATCAGAGTGTCACAGTGAAGGGTGTGATATATCAGAGTGTCACAGTGAGGGGTGGGATATATCAGAGTGTCACAGTGAGGGGTGGGTTATATCAGAGTGTCACAGTGAAGGGTGTGATATATCAGAGTGTCACAATGAGGGGTGTGATATATCAGAGTGTCACAGTGAGGGGTGTGATATATCAGAGTGTCACAGTGAGGGGTGGGTTATATCAGAGTGTCACAGTGAGGGGTGGGATATATCAGAGTGTCACAGTGAAGGGTGTGATATATCAGAGTGTCACAGTGAGGGGTGGGTTATATCAGAGTGTCACAGTGAAGGGTGTGATATATCAGAGTGTCACAGTGAGGGGTGGGTTATATCAGAGTTTCACAGTGAGGGGTGGGTTATATCAGAGTGTCACAGTGAGGGGTGTGATATATCAGAGTGTCACAGTGAGGGGTGGGTTGTATCAGTGTCACAGTGAGGGGTGGGTTACATCAGAGTGTCACAGTGAGGGGTGTGATATATCAGAGTGTCACAGTGAGAGGTGTGATATATCAGAGTGTCACAGTGAGGGGTGGGATATATCAGTGTCACAGTGAGGGGTGGTATATATCAGAGTGTTACAGTGAGGGGTGGGATATATCAGAGTGTCACAGTGAGGGGTGGGATATATCAGTGTCACAGTGAGGGGTGGTATATATCAGTGTCACAGTGAGGGGTGGGATATATCAGTGTGACAGTGAGGGGTGGGATATCTCAGAGTGTTACAGTGAGGGGTGGGATATCTCAGAGTGTCACAGTGAGGGGTGGGATATATCAGTGTCACAGTGAGGGGTGGGTTGTATCAGTGTCACAGTGAGGGGTGGGTTACATCAGAGTGTCACAGTGAGAGGTGTGATATATCAGAGTGTCACAGTGAGGGGTGGGATATATCAGTGTCACAGTGAGGGGTGGTATATATCAGAGTGTCACAGTGAGGGGTGGGATATATCAGTGTCACAGTGAGGGGTGGTATATATCAGAGTGTTACAGTGAGGGGTGGGATATATCAGAGAGTCACAGTGAGGGGTGTGATATATCAGAGTGTCACAGTGAGGGGTGGGTTACATCAGAGTGTTACAGTGAGGGGAGGGTTATATCAGAGTGTCACAGTGAGGGGTGGGTTATATCAGAGCGTCACAGTGAGGGGTGGGTTACATCAGAGTGTTACAGTGAGGGGCGGGTTATATCAGAGTGTCACAGTGAGGGGTGGGTTATATCAGAGTGTCACAGTGAGGGGTGGGTTACATCAGAGTGTCACAGTGAGGGGTGTGATATATCAGAGCGTCACAGTGAGGGGTGGGTTATATCAGAGTGTCACAGTGACGGTTGGGTTATATCAGAGTGTCACAGTGAGGGGTGGGATATCTCAGTGTGTGACAGTGAGGGGTGGGTTACATCAGAGTGTGACAGTGAGGGGTGTGATATATCAGAGTGTTACAGTGAGGGGTGTGATATATCAGAGTGTCACAGTGAGGGGTGGGATATCTCAGAGTGTCACAGTGAGGGGTGGGTTATATCAGAGTGTCACAGTGAGGGGTGGGTTATATCAGAGCGTCACAGTGAGGGTTGGGTTATATCAGAGTGTCACAGTGAGGGGTGGGATATATCAGAGTGTCACAGTGAGGTGTGGGATATATCAGAGTGTCACAGCGAGGGGTGGTATATATCAGAGTGTCACAGTGAGGGGTGGGATATATCAGAGTGTCACAGTGAGGGGTGTGATCTATCAGAGTGTCACAGTGAGGGATAGGTTATATCAGAGTGTCACAGTGAGGGGTGGGTTACATCAGAGTATCACAGTGAGGGGTGGGATATATCAGAGTGTCACAGTGAGGGGTGTGATATATCAGAGAGTCACAGTGAGGGGTGGGTTATATCAGAGCGTCACAGTGAGGGGAGTGATATATCAGAGTGTCACAGTGAGGGATAGGTTATATCAGAGTGTCACAGTGAGGGGTGGGTTACATCAGAGTATCACAGTGAGGGGTGGGATATATCAGAGTGTCACAGTGAGGGGTGGGATATATCAGTGTCACAGTGAGGGGTGGTATATATCAGAGTGTTACAGTGAGGGGTGGGATATATCAGAGAGTCACAGTGAGGGGTGTGATATATCAGAGTGTCACAGTGAGGGGTGGGTTATATCAGAGCGTCACAGTGAGGGGTGGGTTACATCAGAGTGTTACAGTGAGGGGAGGGTTATATCAGAGTGTCACAGTGAGGGGTGAGTTATATCAGAGTGTCACAGTGAGGGGTGGGTTACATCAGAGTGTCACAGTGAGGGGTGTGATATATCAGAGCGTCACAGTGAGGGGTGGGTTATATCAGAGTGTCACAGTGAGGGTTGGGTTATATCAGAGTGTCACAGTGAAGGGTGGTATATCTCAGAGTGTGACAGTGAGGGGTGGGTTACATCAGAGTGTCACAGTGAGGGGTGTGATATATCAGAGTGTCACAGTGAGGGGTGTGATATATCAGAGTGTCACAGTGAGGGGTGGGATATCTCAGAGTGTCACAGTGAGGGGTGGGTTATATCAGAGTGTCACAGTGAGGGGTGGGTTATATCAGAGCGTCACAGTGAGGGTTGGGTTATATCAGAGTGTCACAGTGAGGGGTGGGATATATCAGAGTGTTACAGTGAGGTGTGGGATATATCAGAGTGTCACAGCGAGGGGTGGTATATATCAGAGTGTCACAGTGAGGGGTGTGATCTATCAGAGTGTCACAGTGAGGGATAGGTTATATCAGAGTGTCACAGTGAGGGGTGGGTTACATCAGAGTGTCACAGTGAGGAGTGGGTTATATCAGAGTGTCACAGTGAGGGGTGGGTTATATCAGAGTATCACAGTGAGGGGTGGGATATATCAGAGTGTCACAGTGAGGGGTGGGTTATATCAGAGTGTCACAGTGAAGGGTGTGATATATCAGAGTGTCACAGTGAGGGGTGGGTTATATCAGAGTGTCCCAGTGAAGGGTGGGTTATATCAGAGTGTCACAGTGAGGGGTGGGTTATATCAGAGTGTCACAGTGAAGGGTGTGATATATCAGAGTGTCACAGTGAGGGTTGGGTTATATCAGAGTGTCACAGTGAAGGGTGTGATATATCAGAGTGTCACAGTGAAGGGTGTGATATATCAGAGTGTCACAGTGAGGGATGGGTTATATCAGTGTGTCACAGTGAAGGGTGTGATATATCAGAGTGTCACAGTGAGGGGTGGGTTATATCAGAGTGTCACAGTGAGGGGTGGGTTATATCAGAGTGTCACAATGAGGGGTGTGATATATCAGAGTGTCACAGTGAGGGGTGGGATATATCAGAGTGTCACAGTGAGGGGTGGGTTATATCAGAGTGTCACAGTGAAGGGTGTGATATATCAGAGTGTCACAGTGAGGGGTGGGATATATCAGAGTGTCACAGTGAGGGGTGGGTTATATCAGAGTGTCACAGTGAAGGGTGTGATATATCAGAGTGTCACAATGAGGGGTGTGATATATCAGAGTGTCACAGTGAGGGGTGTGATATATCAGAGTGTCACAGTGAGGGGTGGGTTATATCAGAGTGTCACAGAGAGGGGTGGGATATATCAGAGTGTCACAGTGAAGGGTGTGATATATCAGAGTGTCACAGTGAGGGGTGGGTTATATCAGAGTGTCACAGTGAAGGGTGTGATATATCAGAGTGTCACAGTGAGGGGTGGGTTATATCAGAGTTTCACAGTGAGGGGTGGGTTATATCAGAGTGTCACAGTGAGGGGTGTGATATATCAGAGTGTCACAGTGAGGGGTGGGTTACATCAGAGTGTCACAGTGAGGGGTGTGATATATCAGAGTGTCACAGTGAAGGGTGTGATATATCAGAGTGTCACAGTGAGGGATGGGTTATATCAGTGTGTCACAGTGAAGGGTGTGATATATCAGAGTGTCACAGTGAGGGGTGGGTTATATCAGAGTGTCACAGTGAGGGGTGGGTTATATCAGAGTGTCACAATGAGGGGTGTGATATATCAGAGTGTCACAGTGAGGGGTGGGATATATCAGAGTGTCACAGTGAGGGGTGGGTTATATCAGAGTGTCACAGTGAAGGGTGTGATATATCAGAGTGTCACAGTGAGGGGTGGGATATATCAGAGTGTCACAGTGAGGGGTGGGTTATATCAGAGTGTCACAGTGAAGGGTGTGATATATCAGAGTGTCACAATGAGGGGTGTGATATATCAGAGTGTCACAGTGAGGGGTGTGATATATCAGAGTGTCACAGTGAGGGGTGGGTTATATCAGAGTGTCACAGTGAGGGGTGGGATATATCAGAGTGTCACAGTGAAGGGTGTGATATATCAGAGAGTCACAGTGAGGGGTGGGTTATATCAGAGTGTCACAGTGAAGGGTGTGATATATCAGAGTGTCACAGTGAGGGGTGGGATATATCAGAGTGTCACAGTGAGGGGTGGGTTATATCAGAGTGTCACAGTGAAGGGTGTGATATATCAGAGTGTCACAATGAGGGGTGTGATATATCAGAGTGTCACAGTGAGGGGTGTGATATATCAGAGTGTCACAGTGAGGGGTGGGTTATATCAGAGTGTCACAGTGAGGGGTGGGATATATCAGAGTGTCACAGTGAAGGGTGTGATATATCAGAGTGTCACAGTGAGGGGTGGGTTATATCAGAGTGTCACAGTGAAGGGTGTGATATATCGGAGTGTCACAGTGAGGGGTGGGTTATATCAGAGTTTCACAGTGAGGGGTGGGTTATATCAGAGTGTCACAGTGAGGGGTGTGATATATCAGAGTGTCACAGTGAGGGGTGGGTTGTATCAGTGTCACAGTGAGGGGTGGGTTACATCAGAGTGTCACAGTGAGGGGTGTGATATATCAGAGTGTCACAGTGAGAGGTGTGATATATCAGAGTGTCACAGTGAGGGGTGGGATATATCAGTGTCACAGTGAGGGGTGGTATATATCAGAGTGTTACAGTGAGGGGTGGGATATATCAGAGTGTCACAGTGAGGGGTGGGATATATCAGTGTCACAGTGAGGGGTGGTATATATCAGTGTCACAGTGAGGGGTGGGATATATCAGTGTGACAGTGAGGGGAGGGATATCTCAGAGTGTTACAGTGAGGGGTGGGATATCTCAGAGTGTCACAGTGAGGGGTGGGATATATCAGTGTCACAGTGAGGGGTGGGTTGTATCAGTGTCACAGTGAGGGGTGGGTTACATTAGAGTGTCACAGTGAGAGGTGTGATATATCAGAGTGTCACAGTGAGGGGTGGGATATATCAGTGTCACAGTGAGGGGTGGTATATATCAGAGTGTCACAGTGAGGGGTGGGATATATCAGTGTCACAGTGAGGGGTGGTATATATCAGAGTGTTACAGTGAGGGGTGGGATATATCAGAGAGTCACAGTGAGGGGTGTGATATATCAGAGTGTCACAGTGAGGGGTGGGTTACATCAGAGTGTTACAGTGAGGGGAGGGTTATATCAGAGTGTCACAGTGAGGGGTGGGTTATATCAGAGCGTCACAGTGAGGGGTGGGTTACATCAGAGTGTTACAGTGAGGGGCGGGTTATATCAGAGTGTCACAGTGAGGGGTGGGTTATATCAGAGTGTCACAGTGAGGGGTGGGTTACATCAGAGTGTCACAGTGAGGGGTGTGATATATCAGAGCGTCACAGTGAGGGGTGGGTTATATCAGAGTGTCACAGTGACGGTTGGGTTATATCAGAGTGTCACAGTGAGGGGTGGGATATCTCAGTGTGTGACAGTGAGGGGTGGGTTACATCAGAGTGTGACAGTGAGGGGTGTGATATATCAGAGTGTTACAGTGAGGGGTGTGATATATCAGAGTGTCACAGTGAGGGGTGGGATATCTCAGAGTGTCACAGTGAGGGGTGGGTTATATCAGAGTGTCACAGTGAGGGGTGGGTTATATCAGAGCGTCACAGTGAGGGTTGGGTTATATCAGAGTGTCACAGTGAGGGGTGGGATATATCAGAGTGTCACAGTGAGGTGTGGGATATATCAGAGTGTCACAGCGAGGGGTGGTATATATCAGAGTGTCACAGTGAGGGGTGGGATATATCAGAGTGTCACAGTGAGGGGTGTGATCTATCAGAGTGTCACAGTGAGGGATAGGTTATATCAGAGTGTCACAGTGAGGGGTGGGTTACATCAGAGTGTCACAGTGAGGGGAGTGATATATCAGAGTGTCACAGTGAGGGGTGGGTTATATCAGAGTATCACAGTGAGGGGTGGGATACATCAGAGTGTCACAGCGAGGGGTGGTATATATCAGAGTGTCACAGTGAGGGGTGGGTTACATCAGAGTGTCACAGTGAGGGGTGGGTTATATCAGAGTATCACAGTGAGGGGTGGGTTATATCAGAGTGTCACAGTGAGAGGTGTGATATATCAGAGTGTCACAGTGAGGGGTGGGTTATATCAGAGTGTTACAGTGAGGGGTGGGTTACATCAGAGTGTCACAGTGAGGGGTGGGTTATATCAGAGTGTCACAGTGAGGGGTGGGTTATATCAGAGTGTCACAGTGAGGGATGGGTTATATCAGAGTGTCACAGTGAAGGGTGTGATATATCAGAGTGTCACAGTGAGGGGTGGGTTAGATCAGTGTGTCCCAGTGAAGGGTGTGATATATCAGAGTGTCACAGTGAGAGGTGTGATATATCAGAGTGTCACAGTGAGGGGTGGGTTATATCAGAGTGTCACAGTGAAGGGTGTGATATATCAGAGCGTCACAGTGAGAGGTGTGATATATCAGAGTGTCACAGTGAGGGGTGGGTTATATCAGAGTGTCACAGTGAGGGGTGGGTTACATCAGAGTGTCACAGTGAGGGGTGTGATATATCAGAGTGTCACAGTGAGGGGTGGGTTACATCAGAGTGTCACAGTGAGGGGTGTGATATATCAGAGTGTCACAGTGAGGGGTGGGTTACATCAGAGTGTCACAGTGAGGGGTGTGATATATCAGAGTGTCACAGTGAGAGGTGTGATATATCAGAGTGTCACAGTGAGGGGTGGGTTATATCAGAGTGTCACAGTGAAGGGTGTGATATATCAGAGTGTCACAGTGAGGGGTGGGATATATCAGAGAGTCACAGTGAGGGGTGGGTTATATCAGAGTGTCACAGTGAGGGGTGGGTTATATCAGAGTGTTACAGTGAAGGGTGTGATATATCAGAGTGTCACAGTGAGGGGTGGGATAAATCAGAGTGTCACAGTGAGGGGTGTGATATATCAGAGAGTCACAGTGAGGGGTGGGTTATATCAGAGCGTCACAGTGAGGGGAGTGATATATCAGAGTGTCACAGTGAGGGATAGGTTATATCAGAGTGTCACAGTGAGGGGTGGGTTACATCAGAGTGTCACAGTGAGGGGTGGGTTATATCAGAGTGTCACAGTGAGGGGTGGGTTATATCAGAGTATCACAGTGAGGGGTGGGATATATCAGAGTGTCACAGTGAGGGGTGGGATATATCAGTGTCACAGTGAGGGGTGGTATATATCAGAGTGTTACAGTGAGGGGTGGGATATATCAGAGAGTCACAGTGAGGGGTGTGATATATCAGAGTGTCACAGTGAGGGGTGGGTTATATCAGAGCGTCACAGTGAGGGGTGGGTTACATCAGAGTGTTACAGTGAGGGGAGGGTTATATCAGAGTGTCACAGTGAGGGGTGGGTTATATCAGAGTGTCACAGTGAGGGGTGGGTTACATCAGAGTGTCACAGTGAGGGGTGTGATATATCAGAGCGTCACAGTGAGGGGTGGGTTATATCAGAGTGTCACAGTGAGGGTTGGGTTATATCAGAGTGTCACAGTGAGGGGTGGTATATCTCAGAGTGTGACAGTGAGGGGTGGGTTATATCAGAGTGTCACAGTGAGGGGTGGGTTATATCAGAGCGTCACAGTGAGGGTTGGGTTATATCAGAGTGTCAAAGTGAGGGGTGGGATATATCAGAGTGTCCCAGTGAGGTGTGGGATATATCAGAGTGTCACAGCGAGGGGTGGTATATATCAGAGTGTCACAGTGAGGGGTGTGATCTATCAGAGTGTCACAGTGAGGGATAGGTTATATCAGAGTGTCACAGTGAGGGGTGGGTTACATCAGAGTGTCACAGTGAGGAGTGGGTTATATCAGAGTGTCACAGTGAGGGGTGGGTTATATCAGAGTATCACAGTGAGGGGTGGGATATATCAGAGTGTCACAGTGAGGGGTGGGTTATATCAGAGTGTCACAGTGAAGGGTGTGATATATCAGAGTGTCACAGTGAGGGGTGGGTTATATCAGAGTGTCCCAGTGAAGTGTGGGTTATATCAGAGTGTCACAGTGAGGGGTGGGTTATATCAGAGTGTCACAGTGAGGGGTGGGTTATATCAGAGTGTCACAGTGAGGGGTGGGTTATATCAGAGTGTCACAGTGAGGGGTGGGTTATATCAGAGTGTCACAGTGAAGGGTGTGATATATCAGAGTGTCACAGTGAGGGGTGGGTTATATCAGAGTGTCACAGTGAGGGGTGGGTTATATCAGAGTATCACAGTGAGGGGTGGGATATATCAGAGTGTCACAGTGAGGGGTGGGTTATATCAGAGTGTCTCAGTGAGGGGTGGGTTATATCAGAGTGTCACAGTGAGGGGTGTGATATATCAGAGTGTTACAGTGAGGGGTGGGTTATATCAGAGTGTCACAGTGAAGGGTGTGATATATCAGAGTGTCACAGTGAGGGGTGGGTTATATCAGAGTGTCACAGTGAAGGGTGTGTTATATCAGAGTGTCACAGTGAGGGTTGGGTTATATCAGAGTGTCACAGTGAAGGGTGTGATATATCAGAGTGTCACAGTGAAGGGTGTGATATATCAGAGTGTCACAGTGAGGGATGGGTTATATCAGAGTGTCACAGTGAAGGGTGTGATATATCAGAGTGTCACAGTGAGGGGTGGGTTATATCAGAGTGTCACAGTGAGGGGTGGGTTATATCAGAGTGTCACAATGAGGGGTGTGATATATCAGAGTGTCACAGTGAGGGGTGGGATATATCAGAGTGTCACAGTGAGGGGTGGGTTATATCAGAGTGTCACAGTGAAGGGTGTGATATATCAGAGTGTCACAGTGAGGGGTGGGATATATCAGGGTGTCACAGTGAGGGGTGGGTTATATCAGAGTGTCACAGTGAAGGGTGTTATATATCAGAGTGTCACAATGAGGGGTGTGATATATCAGAGTGTCACAGTGAGGGGTGTGATATATCAGAGTGTCACAGTGAGGGGTGGGTGATATCAGAGTGTCACAGTGAAGGGTGTGATATATCAGAGTGTCACAGTGAGGGGTGGGTTATATCAGAGTGTCACAGTGAGGGGTGGGTTATATCAGAGTATCACAGTGAGGGGTGGGATATATCAGAGTGTCACAGTGAGGGGTGGGTTATATCAGAGTGTCTCAGTGAGGGGTGGGTTATATCAGAGTGTCACAGTGAGGGGTGGGTTATATCAGAGTGTCACAGTGAAGGGTGTGATATATCAGAGTGTCACAGTGAGGGGTGGGTTATATCAGAGTGTCACAGTGAAGGGTGTGATATATCAGAGTGTCACAGTGAGGGGTGGGTTATATCAGAGTGTCACAGTGAAGGGTGTGATATATCAGAGTGTCACAGTGAGGGGTGGGTTATATCAGAGTGTCACAGTGAAGGGTGTGATATATCAGAGTGTCACAGGGAAGGGTGTGATATATCAGAGTGTCACAGTGAGGGATGGGTTATATCAGAGTGTCACAGTGAAGGGTGTGATATATCAGAGTGTCACAGTGAAGGGTGTGATATATCAGAGTGTCACAGTGAGGGGTGGGTTATATCAGAGTGTCACAGTGAAGGGTGTGATATATCAGAGTGTCACAGTGAGGGGTGGGTTATATCAGAGTTTCACAGTGAGGGGTGGGTTATATCAGAGTGTCACAGTGAGGGGTGTGATATATCAGAGTGTCACAGTGAGGGGTGGGATATATCAGTGTCACAGTGAGGGGTGGTATATATCAGAGTGTTACAGTGAGGGGTGGGATATATCAGAGTGTCACAGTGAGGGGTGGGATATATCAGTGTCACAGTGAGGGGTGGTATATATCAGAGTGTTACAGTGAGGGGTGGGATATATCAGAGTGTCACAGTGAGGGGTGGGTTACATCAGAGTGTCACAGTGAGGGCTGTGATATATCAGAGTGTCACAGTGAGAGGTGTGATATATCAGAGTGTCACAGTGAGGGGTGGGATATATCAGTGTCACAGTGAGGGGTGGTATATATCAGAGTGTTACAGTGAGGGGTGGGATATATCAGAGTGTCACAGTGAGGGGTGGGATATATCAGTGTCACAGTGAGGGGTGGTATATATCAGTGTCACAGTGAGGGGTGGGATATATCAGTGTGACAGTGAGAGGTGGTAAATATCAGAGTGTTACAGTGAGGGGTGGGATATATCAGAGTGTCACAGTGAGGGGTGGGATATATCAGTGTCACAGTGAGGGGTGGGTTGCATCAGTGTCACAGTGAGGGGTGGGTTACATCAGAGTGTCACAGTGAGGGGTGTGATATATCAGAGTGTCACAGTGAGAGGTGTGATATATCAGAGTGTCACAGTGAGGGGTGGGATATATCAGTGTCACAGTGAGGGGTGGTATATATCAGAGTGTCACAGTGAGGGGTGGCATATATCAGTGTCACAGTGAGGGGTGGTATATATCAGAGTGTTACAGTGAGGGGTGGGATATATCAGAGAGTCACAGTGAGGGGTGTGATATATCAGAGTGTCAAAGTGAGGGGTGGGTTACATCAGAGTGTTACAGTGAGGGGAGTGTTATATCAGAGTGTCACAGTGAGGGGTGGGTTATATCAGAGCGTCACAGTGAGGGGTGGGTTACATCAGAGTGTTACAGTGAGGGGCGGGTTATATCAGAGTGTCACAGTGAGGGGTGGGTTATATCAGAGTGTCACAGTGAGGGGTGGGTTACATCAGAGTGTCACAGTGAGGGGTGTGATATATCAGAGCGTCACAGTGAGGGGTGGGTTATATCAGAGTGTCACAGTGAGGGTTGGGTTATATCAGAGTGTCACAGTGAGGGGTGGGATATCTCAGTGTGTGACAGTGAGGGGTGGGTTACATCAGAGTGTGACAGTGAGGGGTGTGATATATCAGAGTGTTACAGTGAGGGGTGTGATATATCAGAGTGTCACAGTGAGGGGTGGGATATCTCAGAGTGTCACAGTGAGGGGTGGGTTATATCAGAGTGTCACAGTGAGGGGTGGGTTATATCAGAGCGTCACAGTGAGGGTTGGGTTATATCAGAGTGTCACAGTGAGGGGTGGGATATATCAGAGTGTCACAGTGAGGTGTGGGATATATCAGAGTGTCACAGCGAGGGGTGGTGTATATCAGAGTGTCACAGTGAGGGGTGGGATATATCAGAGTGTCACAGTGAGGGGTGTGATCTATCAGAGTGTCACAGTGAGGGATAGGTTATATCAGAGTGTCACAGTGAGGGGTGGGTTACATCAGAGTGTCACAGTGAGGGGAGTGATATATCAGAGTGTCACAGTGAGGGGTGGGTTACATCAGAGTATCACAGTGAGGGGTGGGATATATCAGAGTGTCACAGCGAGGGGTGGTACATATCAGAGTGTCACAGTGAGGGGTGGGTTACATCAGAGTGTCACAGTGAGGGGAGTGATATATCAGAGTGTCACAGTGAGGGGTGGGTTATATCAGAGTATCACAGTGAGGGGTGGGTTATATCAGAGTGTCACAGTGAGAGGTGTGATATATCAGAGTGTCACAGTGAGGGGTGGGTTATATCAGAGTGTTACAGTGAGGGGTGGGTTACATCAGAGTGTCACAGTGAGGGGTGGGTTATATCAGAGTGTCACAGTGAGGGGTGGGTTATATCAGAGTGTCACAGTGAGGGATGGGTTATATCAGAGTGTCACAGTGAAGGGTGTGATATATCAGAGTGTCACAGTGAGGGGTGGGTTAGATCAGTGTGTCCCAGTGAAGGGTGTGATATATCAGAGTGTCACAGTGAGAGGTGTGATATATCAGAGTGTCACAGTGAGGGGTGGGTTATATCAGAGTGTCACAGTGAAGGGTGTGATATATCAGAGTTTCACAGTGAGGGGTGGGTTACATCAGAGTATCACAGTGAGGGGTGTGATATATCAGAGTGTCACAGTGAGGGGTGGGTTACATCAGAGTGTCACAGTGAGGGGTGTGATATATCAGAGTGTCACAGTGAGGGGTGGGTTATATCAGAGTATCACAGTGAGGGGTGGGATATATCAGAGTGTCACAGTGAAGGGTGTGATATATCAGAGTGTCACAGTGAGGGGTGGGATATATCAGTGTCACAGAGAGGGGTGGTATATATCAGAGTGTTACAGTGAGGGGTGGGATATATCAGAGAGTCACAGTGAGGGGTGTGATATATCAGAGTGTCACAGTGAGGGTTGGGTTATATCAGAGTGTCACAGTGAGGGGTGGGATATCTCAGAGTGTGACAGTGAGGGGTGGGTTACATCAGAGTGTCACAGTGAGGGGTGTGATATATCAGAGTGTCACAGTGAGGGGTGGGATATCTCAGAGTGTCACAGTGAGGGGTGGGTTATATCAGAGTGTCACAGTGAGGGGTGGGTTATATCAGAGCGTCACAGAGAGGGTTGGGTTATATCAGAGTGTCACAGTGAGGGGTGGGATATATCAGAGTGTCACAGTGAGGTGTGGGATATATCAGAGTGTCACAGCGAGGGGTGGTATATATCAGAGTGTCACAGTGAGGGGTGTGATCTATCAGAGTGTCACAGTGAGGGGTGGGTTATATCAGAGTATCACAGTGAGGGGTGGGATATATCAGAGTGTCACAGTGAAGGGTGTGATATATCAGAGTGTCACAGTGAGGGGTGGGTTATATCAGAGTGTCACAGTGAGGGGTGGGTTACATCAGAGTGTCACAGTGAGGGGTGTGATATATCAGAGCGTCACAGTGAGGGGTGGGTTATATCAGAGTGTCACAGTGAGGGTTGGGTTATATCAGAGTGTCACAGTGAGGGGTGGGATATCTCAGAGTGTGACAGTGAGGGGTGGGTTACATCAGAGTGTCACAGTGAGGGGTGTGATATATCAGAGTGTCACAGTGAGGGGTGGGATATCTCAGAGTGTCACAGTGAGGGGTGGGTTATATCAGAGTGTCACAGTGAGGGGTGGGTTATATCAGAGCGTCACAGAGAGGGTTGGGTTATATCAGAGTGTCACAGTGAGGGGTGGGATATATCAGAGTGTCACAGTGAGGTGTGGGATATATCAGAGTGTCACAGCGAGGGGTGGTATATATCAGAGTGTCACAGTGAGGGGTGTGATCTATCAGAGTGTCACAGTGAGGGATAGGTTATATCAGAGTGTCACAGTGAGGGGTGGGTTACATCAGAGTGTCACAGTGAGGAGTGGGTTATATCAGAGTGTCAGAGTGAGGGGTGGGTTATATCAGAGTATCACAGTGAGGGGTGGGATATATCAGAGTGTTACAGTGAGGGGTGGGTTATATCAGAGTGTCACAGTGAAGGGTGTGATATATCAGAGTGTCACAGTGAGGGGTGGGTTATATCAGAGTGTCCCAGTGAAGGGTGGGTTATATCAGAGTGTCACAGTGAGAGGTGGGTTATATCAGAGTGTCACAGTGAGGGGTGGGTTATATCAGAGTGTCACAGTGAGGGGTGGGTTATATCAGAGTGTCACAGTGAAGGGTGTGATATATCAGAGTGTCACAGTGAGGGGTGGGTTATATCAGAGTGTCACAGTGAGGGGTGGGTTATATCAGAGTATCACAGTGAGGGGTGGGATATATCAGAGTGTCACAGTGAGGGGTGGGTTATATCAGAGTGTCTCAGTGAGGGGTGGGTTATATCAGAGTGTCACAGTGAGGGGTGGGTTATATCAGAGTGTCACAGTGAAGGGTGTGATATATCAGAGTGTCACAGTGAGGGGTGAGTTATATCAGAGTGTCACAGTGAAGGGTGTGATATATCAGAGTTTCACAGTGAGGGGTGGGTTACATCAGAGTATCACAGTGAGGGGTGGGATATATCAGAGTGTCACAGTGAGGGGTGGGTTACATCAGAGTGTCACAGTGAGGGGTGTGATATATCAGAGTGTCACAGTGAGGGGTGGGTTATATCAGAGTATCACAGTGAGGGGTGGGATATATCAGAGTGTCACAGTGAAGGGTGTGATATATCAGAGTGTCACAGTGAGGGGTGGGATATATCAGTGTCACAGTGAGGGGTGGTATATATCAGAGTGTTACAGTGAGGGGTGGGATATATCAGAGAGTCACAGTGAGGGGTGTGATATATCAGAGTGTCACAGTGAGGGTTGGGTTATATCAGAGTGTCACAGTGAGGGGTGGGATATCTCAGAGTGTGACAGTGAGGGGTGGGTTACATCAGAGTGTCACAGTGAGGGGTGTGATATATCAGAGTGTCACAGTGAGGGGTGGGATATCTCAGAGTGTCACAGTGAGGGGTGGGTTATATCAGAGTGTCACAGTGAGGGGTGGGTTATATCAGAGCGTCACAGAGAGGGTTGGGTTATATCAGAGTGTCACAGTGAGGGGTGGGATATATCAGAGTGTCACAGTGAGGTGTGGGATATATCAGAGTGTCACAGCGAGGGGTGGTATATATCAGAGTGTCACAGTGAGGGGTGTGATCTATCAGAGTGTCACAGTGAGGGGTGGGTTATATCAGAGTATCACAGTGAGGGGTGGGATATATCAGAGTGTCACAGTGAAGGGTGTGATATATCAGAGTGTCACAGTGAGGGGTGGGTTATATCAGAGTGTCACAGTGAGGGGTGGGTTACATCAGAGTGTCACAGTGAGGGGTGTGATATATCAGAGCGTCACAGTGAGGGGTGGGTTATATCAGAGTGTCACAGTGAGGGTTGGGTTATATCAGAGTGTCACAGTGAGGGGTGGGATATCTCAGAGTGTGACAGTGAGGGGTGGGTTACATCAGAGTGTCACAGTGAGGGGTGTGATATATCAGAGTGTCACAGTGAGGGGTGGGATATCTCAGAGTGTCACAGTGAGGGGTGGGTTATATCAGAGTGTCACAGTGAGGGGTGGGTTATATCAGAGCGTCACAGAGAGGGTTGGGTTATATCAGAGTGTCACAGTGAGGGGTGGGATATATCAGAGTGTCACAGTGAGGTGTGGGATATATCAGAGTGTCACAGCGAGGGGTGGTATATATCAGAGTGTCACAGTGAGGGGTGTGATCTATCAGAGTGTCACAGTGAGGGATAGGTTATATCAGAGTGTCACAGTGAGGGGTGGGTTACATCAGAGTGTCACAGTGAGGAGTGGGTTATATCAGAGTGTCAGAGTGAGGGGTGGGTTATATCAGAGTATCACAGCGAGGGGTGGTATATATCAGAGTGTCACAGTGAGGGGTGGGTTACATCAGAGTGTCACAGTGAGGGGTGGGTTATATCAGAGTATCACAGTGAGGGGTGGGTTATATCAGAGTGTCACAGTGAGAGGTGTGATATATCAGAGTGTCACAGTGAGGGGTGGGTTATATCAGAGTGTTACAGTGAGGGGTGGGTTACATCAGAGTGTCACAGTGAGGGGTGGGTTATATCAGAGTGTCACAGTGAGGGGTGGGTTATATCAGAGTGTCACAGTGAGGGATGGGTTATATCAGAGTGTCACAGTGAAGGGTGTGATATATCAGAGTGTCACAGTGAGGGGTGGGTTAGATCAGTGTGTCCCAGTGAAGGGTGTGATATATCAGAGTGTCACAGTGAGAGGTGTGATATATCAGAGTGTCACAGTGAGGGGTGGGTTATATCAGAGTGTCACAGTGAAGGGTGTGATATATCAGAGCGTCACAGTGAGAGGTGTGATATATCAGAGTGTCACAGTGAGGGGTGGGTTATATCAGAGTGTCACAGTGAGGGGTGGGTTACATCAGAGTGTCACAGTGAGGGGTGTGATATATCAGAGTGTCACAGTGAGGGGTGGGTTACATCAGAGTGTCACAGTGAGGGGTGTGATATATCAGAGTGTCACAGTGAGGGGTGGGTTACATCAGAGTGTCACAGTGAGGGGTGTGATATATCAGAGTGTCACAGTGAGAGGTGTGATATATCAGAGTGTCACAGTGAGGGGTGGGTTATATCAGAGTGTCACAGTGAAGGGTGTGATATATCAGAGTGTCACAGTGAGGGGTGGGATATATCAGAGAGTCACAGTGAGGGGTGGGTTATATCAGAGTGTCACAGTGAGGGGTGGGTTATATCAGAGTGTTACAGTGAAGGGTGTGATATATCAGAGTGTCACAGTGAGGGGTGGGATAAATCAGAGTGTCACAGTGAGGGGTGTGATATATCAGAGAGTCACAGTGAGGGGTGGGTTATATCAGAGCGTCACAGTGAGGGGAGTGATATATCAGAGTGTCACAGTGAGGGATAGGTTATATCAGAGTGTCACAGTGAGGGGTGGGTTACATCAGAGTGTCACAGTGAGGGGTGGGTTATATCAGAGTGTCACAGTGAGGGGTGGGTTATATCAGAGTATCACAGTGAGGGGTGGGATATATCAGAGTGTCACAGTGAGGGGTGGGATATATCAGTGTCACAGTGAGGGGTGGTATATATCAGAGTGTTACAGTGAGGGGTGGGATATATCAGAGAGTCACAGTGAGGGGTGTGATATATCAGAGTGTCACAGTGAGGGGTGGGTTATATCAGAGCGTCACAGTGAGGGGTGGGTTACATCAGAGTGTTACAGTGAGGGGAGGGTTATATCAGAGTGTCACAGTGAGGGGTGGGTTATATCAGAGTGTCACAGTGAGGGGTGGGTTACATCAGAGTGTCACAGTGAGGGGTGTGATATATCAGAGCGTCACAGTGAGGGGTGGGTTATATCAGAGTGTCACAGTGAGGGTTGGGTTATATCAGAGTGTCACAGTGAGGGGTGGTATATCTCAGAGTGTGACAGTGAGGGGTGGGTTATATCAGAGTGTCACAGTGAGGGGTGGGTTATATCAGAGCGTCACAGTGAGGGTTGGGTTATATCAGAGTGTCAAAGTGAGGGGTGGGATATATCAGAGTGTCCCAGTGAGGTGTGGGATATATCAGAGTGTCACAGCGAGGGGTGGTATATATCAGAGTGTCACAGTGAGGGGTGTGATCTATCAGAGTGTCACAGTGAGGGATAGGTTATATCAGAGTGTCACAGTGAGGGGTGGGTTACATCAGAGTGTCACAGTGAGGAGTGGGTTATATCAGAGTGTCACAGTGAGGGGTGGGTTATATCAGAGTATCACAGTGAGGGGTGGGATATATCAGAGTGTCACAGTGAGGGGTGGGTTATATCAGAGTGTCACAGTGAAGGGTGTGATATATCAGAGTGTCACAGTGAGGGGTGGGTTATATCAGAGTGTCCCAGTGAAGGGTGGGTTATATCAGAGTGTCACAGTGAGGGGTGGGTTATATCAGAGTGTCACAGTGAGGGGTGGGTTATATCAGAGTGTCACAGTGAGGGGTGGGTTATATCAGAGTGTCACAGTGAGGGGTGGGTTATATCAGAGTGTCACAGTGAAGGGTGTGATATATCAGAGTGTCACAGTGAGGGGTGGGTTATATCAGAGTGTCACAGTGAGGGGTGGGTTATATCAGAGTATCACAGTGAGGGGTGGGATATATCAGAGTGTCACAGTGAGGGGTGGGTTATATCAGAGTGTCTCAGTGAGGGGTGGGTTATATCAGAGTGTCACAGTGAGGGGTGTGATATATCAGAGTGTTACAGTGAGGGGTGGGTTATATCAGAGTGTCACAGTGAAGGGTGTGATATATCAGAGTGTCACAGTGAGGGGTGGGTTATATCAGAGTGTCACAGTGAAGGGTGTGTTATATCAGAGTGTCACAGTGAGGGTTGGGTTATATCAGAGTGTCACAGTGAAGGGTGTGATATATCAGAGTGTCACAGTGAAGGGTGTGATATATCAGAGTGTCACAGTGAGGGATGGGTTATATCAGAGTGTCACAGTGAAGGGTGTGATATATCAGAGTGTCACAGTGAGGGGTGGGTTATATCAGAGTGTCACAGTGAGGGGTGGGTTATATCAGAGTGTCACAATGAGGGGTGTGATATATCAGAGTGTCACAGTGAGGGGTGGGATATATCAGAGTGTCACAGTGAGGGGTGGGTTATATCAGAGTGTCACAGTGAAGGGTGTGATATATCAGAGTGTCACAGTGAGGGGTGGGATATATCAGGGTGTCACAGTGAGGGGTGGGTTATATCAGAGTGTCACAGTGAAGGGTGTGATATATCAGAGTGTCACAATGAGGGGTGTGATATATCAGAGTGTCACAGTGAGGGGTGTGATATATCAGAGTGTCACAGTGAGGGGTGGGTGATATCAGAGTGTCACAGTGAAGGGTGTGATATATCAGAGTGTCACAGTGAGGGGTGGGTTATATCAGAGTGTCACAGTGAGGGGTGGGTTATATCAGAGTATCACAGTGAGGGGTGGGATATATCAGAGTGTCACAGTGAGGGGTGGGTTATATCAGAGTGTCTCAGTGAGGGGTGGGTTATATCAGAGTGTCACAGTGAGGGGTGGGTTATATCAGAGTGTCACAGTGAAGGGTGTGATATATCAGAGTGTCACAGTGAGGGGTGGGTTATATCAGAGTGTCACAGTGAAGGGTGTGATATATCAGAGTGTCACAGTGAGGGGTGGGTTATATCAGAGTGTCACAGTGAAGGGTGTGATATATCAGAGTGTCACAGTGAGGGGTGGGTTATATCAGAGTGTCACAGTGAAGGGTGTGATATATCAGAGTGTCACAGGGAAGGGTGTGATATATCAGAGTGTCACAGTGAGGGATGGGTTATATCAGAGTGTCACAGTGAAGGGTGTGATATATCAGAGTGTCACAGTGAAGGGTGTGATATATCAGAGTGTCACAGTGAGGGGTGGGTTATATCAGAGTGTCACAGTGAAGGGTGTGATATATCAGAGTGTCACAGTGAGGGGTGGGTTATATCAGAGTTTCACAGTGAGGGGTGGGTTATATCAGAGTGTCACAGTGAGGGGTGTGATATATCAGAGTGTCACAGTGAGGGGTGGGATATATCAGTGTCACAGTGAGGGGTGGTATATATCAGAGTGTTACAGTGAGGGGTGGGATATATCAGAGTGTCACAGTGAGGGGTGGGATATATCAGTGTCACAGTGAGGGGTGGTATATATCAGAGTGTTACAGTGAGGGGTGGGATATATCAGAGTGTCACAGTGAGGGGTGGGTTACATCAGAGTGTCACAGTGAGGGCTGTGATATATCAGAGTGTCACAGTGAGAGGTGTGATATATCAGAGTGTCACAGTGAGGGGTGGGATATATCAGTGTCACAGTGAGGGGTGGTATATATCAGAGTGTTACAGTGAGGGGTGGGATATATCAGAGTGTCACAGTGAGGGGTGGGATATATCAGTGTCACAGTGAGGGGTGGTATATATCAGTGTCACAGTGAGGGGTGGGATATATCAGTGTGACAGTGAGAGGTGGTAAATATCAGAGTGTTACAGTGAGGGGTGGGATATATCAGAGTGTCACAGTGAGGGGTGGGATATATCAGTGTCACAGTGAGGGGTGGGTTGCATCAGTGTCACAGTGAGGGGTGGGTTACATCAGAGTGTCACAGTGAGGGGTGTGATATATCAGAGTGTCACAGTGAGAGGTGTGATATATCAGAGTGTCACAGTGAGGGGTGGGATATATCAGTGTCACAGTGAGGGGTGGTATATATCAGAGTGTCACAGTGAGGGGTGGGATATATCAGTGTCACAGTGAGGGGTGGTATATATCAGAGTGTTACAGTGAGGGGTGGGATATATCAGAGAGTCACAGTGAGGGGTGTGATATATCAGAGTGTCAAAGTGAGGGGTGGGTTACATCAGAGTGTTACAGTGAGGGGAGTGTTATATCAGAGTGTCACAGTGAGGGGTGGGTTATATCAGAGCGTCACAGTGAGGGGTGGGTTACATCAGAGTGTTACAGTGAGGGGCGGGTTATATCAGAGTGTCACAGTGAGGGGTGGGTTATATCAGAGTGTCACAGTGAGGGGTGGGTTACATCAGAGTGTCACAGTGAGGGGTGTGATATATCAGAGCGTCACAGTGAGGGGTGGGTTATATCAGAGTGTCACAGTGAGGGTTGGGTTATATCAGAGTGTCACAGTGAGGGGTGGGATATCTCAGTGTGTGACAGTGAGGGGTGGGTTACATCAGAGTGTGACAGTGAGGGGTGTGATATATCAGAGTGTTACAGTGAGGGGTGTGATATATCAGAGTGTCACAGTGAGGGGTGGGATATCTCAGAGTGTCACAGTGAGGGGTGGGTTATATCAGAGTGTCACAGTGAGGGGTGGGTTATATCAGAGCGTCACAGTGAGGGTTGGGTTATATCAGAGTGTCACAGTGAGGGGTGGGATATATCAGAGTGTCACAGTGAGGTGTGGGATATATCAGAGTGTCACAGCGAGGGGTGGTGTATATCAGAGTGTCACAGTGAGGGGTGGGATATATCAGAGTGTCACAGTGAGGGGTGTGATCTATCAGAGTGTCACAGTGAGGGATAGGTTATATCAGAGTGTCACAGTGAGGGGTGGGTTACATCAGAGTGTCACAGTGAGGGGAGTGATATATCAGAGTGTCACAGTGAGGGGTGGGTTACATCAGAGTATCACAGTGAGGGGTGGGATATATCAGAGTGTCACAGCGAGGGGTGGTACATATCAGAGTGTCACAGTGAGGGGTGGGTTACATCAGAGTGTCACAGTGAGGGGAGTGATATATCAGAGTGTCACAGTGAGGGGTGGGTTATATCAGAGTATCACAGTGAGGGGTGGGTTATATCAGAGTGTCACAGTGAGAGGTGTGATATATCAGAGTGTCACAGTGAGGGGTGGGTTATATCAGAGTGTTACAGTGAGGGGTGGGTTACATCAGAGTGTCACAGTGAGGGGTGGGTTATATCAGAGTGTCACAGTGAGGGGTGGGTTATATCAGAGTGTCACAGTGAGGGATGGGTTATATCAGAGTGTCACAGTGAAGGGTGTGATATATCAGAGTGTCACAGTGAGGGGTGGGTTAGATCAGTGTGTCCCAGTGAAGGGTGTGATATATCAGAGTGTCACAGTGAGAGGTGTGATATATCAGAGTGTCACAGTGAGGGGTGGGTTATATCAGAGTGTCACAGTGAAGGGTGTGATATATCAGAGTTTCACAGTGAGGGGTGGGTTACATCAGAGTATCACAGTGAGGGGTGTGATATATCAGAGTGTCACAGTGAGGGGTGGGTTACATCAGAGTGTCACAGTGAGGGGTGTGATATATCAGAGTGTCACAGTGAGGGGTGGGTTATATCAGAGTATCACAGTGAGGGGTGGGATATATCAGAGTGTCACAGTGAAGGGTGTGATATATCAGAGTGTCACAGTGAGGGGTGGGATATATCAGTGTCACAGTGAGGGGTGGTATATATCAGAGTGTTACAGTGAGGGGTGGGATATATCAGAGAGTCACAGTGAGGGGTGTGATATATCAGAGTGTCACAGTGAGGGTTGGGTTATATCAGAGTGTCACAGTGAGGGGTGGGATATCTCAGAGTGTGACAGTGAGGGGTGGGTTACATCAGAGTGTCACAGTGAGGGGTGTGATATATCAGAGTGTCACAGTGAGGGGTGGGATATCTCAGAGTGTCACAGTGAGGGGTGGGTTATATCAGAGTGTCACAGTGAGGGGTGGGTTATATCAGAGCGTCACAGAGAGGGTTGGGTTATATCAGAGTGTCACAGTGAGGGGTGGGATATATCAGAGTGTCACAGTGAGGTGTGGGATATATCAGAGTGTCACAGCGAGGGGTGGTATATATCAGAGTGTCACAGTGAGGGGTGTGATCTATCAGAGTGTCACAGTGAGGGGTGGGTTATATCAGAGTATCACAGTGAGGGGTGGGATATATCAGAGTGTCACAGTGAAGGGTGTGATATATCAGAGTGTCACAGTGAGGGGTGGGTTATATCAGAGTGTCACAGTGAGGGGTGGGTTACATCAGAGTGTCACAGTGAGGGGTGTGATATATCAGAGCGTCACAGTGAGGGGTGGGTTATATCAGAGTGTCACAGTGAGGGTTGGGTTATATCAGAGTGTCACAGTGAGGGGTGGGATATCTCAGAGTGTGACAGTGAGGGGTGGGTTACATCAGAGTGTCACAGTGAGGGGTGTGATATATCAGAGTGTCACAGTGAGGGGTGGGATATCTCAGAGTGTCACAGTGAGGGGTGGGTTATATCAGAGTGTCACAGTGAGGGGTGGGTTATATCAGAGCGTCACAGAGAGGGTTGGGTTATATCAGAGTGTCACAGTGAGGGGTGGGATATATCAGAGTGTCACAGTGAGGTGTGGGATATATCAGAGTGTCACAGCGAGGGGTGGTATATATCAGAGTGTCACAGTGAGGGGTGTGATCTATCAGAGTGTCACAGTGAGGGATAGGTTATATCAGAGTGTCACAGTGAGGGGTGGGTTACATCAGAGTGTCACAGTGAGGAGTGGGTTATATCAGAGTGTCAGAGTGAGGGGTGGGTTATATCAGAGTATCACAGTGAGGGGTGGGATATATCAGAGTGTTACAGTGAGGGGTGGGTTATATCAGAGTGTCACAGTGAAGGGTGTGATATATCAGAGTGTCACAGTGAGGGGTGGGTTATATCAGAGTGTCCCAGTGAAGGGTGGGTTATATCAGAGTGTCACAGTGAGAGGTGGGTTATATCAGAGTGTCACAGTGAGGGGTGGGTTATATCAGAGTGTCACAGTGAGGGGTGGGTTATATCAGAGTGTCACAGTGAAGGGTGTGATATATCAGAGTGTCACAGTGAGGGGTGGGTTATATCAGAGTGTCACAGTGAGGGGTGGGTTATATCAGAGTATCACAGTGAGGGGTGGGATATATCAGAGTGTCACAGTGAGGGGTGGGTTATATCAGAGTGTCTCAGTGAGGGGTGGGTTATATCAGAGTGTCACAGTGAGGGGTGGGTTATATCAGAGTGTCACAGTGAAGGGTGTGATATATCAGAGTGTCACAGTGAGGGGTGAGTTATATCAGAGTGTCACAGTGAAGGGTGTGATATATCAGAGTTTCACAGTGAGGGGTGGGTTACATCAGAGTATCACAGTGAGGGGTGGGATATATCAGAGTGTCACAGTGAGGGGTGGGTTACATCAGAGTGTCACAGTGAGGGGTGTGATATATCAGAGTGTCACAGTGAGGGGTGGGTTATATCAGAGTATCACAGTGAGGGGTGGGATATATCAGAGTGTCACAGTGAAGGGTGTGATATATCAGAGTGTCACAGTGAGGGGTGGGATATATCAGTGTCACAGTGAGGGGTGGTATATATCAGAGTGTTACAGTGAGGGGTGGGATATATCAGAGAGTCACAGTGAGGGGTGTGATATATCAGAGTGTCACAGTGAGGGTTGGGTTATATCAGAGTGTCACAGTGAGGGGTGGGATATCTCAGAGTGTGACAGTGAGGGGTGGGTTACATCAGAGTGTCACAGTGAGGGGTGTGATATATCAGAGTGTCACAGTGAGGGGTGGGATATCTCAGAGTGTCACAGTGAGGGGTGGGTTATATCAGAGTGTCACAGTGAGGGGTGGGTTATATCAGAGCGTCACAGAGAGGGTTGGGTTATATCAGAGTGTCACAGTGAGGGGTGGGATATATCAGAGTGTCACAGTGAGGTGTGGGATATATCAGAGTGTCACAGCGAGGGGTGGTATATATCAGAGTGTCACAGTGAGGGGTGTGATCTATCAGAGTGTCACAGTGAGGGGTGGGTTATATCAGAGTATCACAGTGAGGGGTGGGATATATCAGAGTGTCACAGTGAAGGGTGTGATATATCAGAGTGTCACAGTGAGGGGTGGGTTATATCAGAGTGTCACAGTGAGGGGTGGGTTACATCAGAGTGTCACAGTGAGGGGTGTGATATATCAGAGCGTCACAGTGAGGGGTGGGTTATATCAGAGTGTCACAGTGAGGGTTGGGTTATATCAGAGTGTCACAGTGAGGGGTGGGATATCTCAGAGTGTGACAGTGAGGGGTGGGTTACATCAGAGTGTCACAGTGAGGGGTGTGATATATCAGAGTGTCACAGTGAGGGGTGGGATATCTCAGAGTGTCACAGTGAGGGGTGGGTTATATCAGAGTGTCACAGTGAGGGGTGGGTTATATCAGAGCGTCACAGAGAGGGTTGGGTTATATCAGAGTGTCACAGTGAGGGGTGGGATATATCAGAGTGTCACAGTGAGGTGTGGGATATATCAGAGTGTCACAGCGAGGGGTGGTATATATCAGAGTGTCACAGTGAGGGGTGTGATCTATCAGAGTGTCACAGTGAGGGATAGGTTATATCAGAGTGTCACAGTGAGGGGTGGGTTACATCAGAGTGTCACAGTGAGGAGTGGGTTATATCAGAGTGTCAGAGTGAGGGGTGGGTTATATCAGAGTATCACAGTGAGGGGTGGGATATATCAGAGTGTTACAGTGAGGGGTGGGTTATATCAGAGTGTCACAGTGAAGGGTGTGATATATCAGAGTGTCACAGTGAGGGGTGGGTTATATCAGAGTGTCCCAGTGAAGGGTGGGTTATATCAGAGTGTCACAGTGAGAGGTGGGTTATATCAGAGTGTCACAGTGAGGGGTGGGTTATATCAGAGTGTCACAGTGAGGGGTGGGTTATATCAGAGTGTCACAGTGAAGGGTGTGATATATCAGAGTGTCACAGTGAGGGGTGGGTTATATCAGAGTGTCACAGTGAGGGGTGGGTTATATCAGAGTATCACAGTGAGGGGTGGGATATATCAGAGTGTCACAGTGAGGGGAGGGTTATATCAGAGTGTCTCAGTGAGGGGTGGGTTATATCAGAGTGTCACAGTGAGGGGTGGGTTATATCAGAGTGTCACAGTGAAGGGTGTGATATATCAGAGTGTCACAGTGAGGGGTGTGATATATCAGAGTGTCACAGTGAAGGGTGTGATATATCAGAGTGTCACAGTGAGGGATGGGTTATATCAGAGTGTCACAGTGAAGGGTGTGATATATCAGAGTGTCACAGTGAGGGGTGTGATATATCAGAGTGTCACAGTGAGGGGTGGGATATATCAGAGTGTCACAGTGAAGGGTGTGATATATCAGAGTGTCACAGTGAGGGGTGGGTTATATCAGAGTGTCACAGTGAAGGGTGTGATATATCAGAGTGTCACAATGAGGGGTGTGATATATCAGAGTGTCACAGTGAGGGGTGGGATATATCAGAGTGTCACAGTGAAGGGTGTGATATATCAGAGTGTCACAGTGAGGGGTGGGTTATATCAGAGTGTCACAGTGAAGGGTGTGATATATCAGAGTGTCACAGTGAGGGGTGGGTTATATCAGAGTTTCACAGTGAGGGGTGGGTTATATCAGTGTGTCACAGTGAGGGGTGTGATATATCAGAGTGTCACAGTGAGGGGTGGGTTGTATCAGTGTCACAGTGAGGGGTGGGTTACATCAGAGTGTCACAGTGAGGGGTGTGATATATCAGAGTGTCACAGTGAGAGGTGTGATATATCAGAGTGTCACAGTGAGGGGTGGGATATATCAGTGTCACAGTGAGGGGTGGTATATATCAGAGTGTTACAGTGAGTGGTGGGATATATCAGAGTGTCACAGTGAGGGGTGGGATATATCAGTGTCACAGTGAGGGGTGGTATATATCAGTGTCACAGTGAGGGGTGGGATATATCAGTGTGACAGTGAGGGGTGGTAAATATCAGAGTGTTACAGTGAGGGGTGGTATATATCAGAGTGTCACAGTGAGGGGTGGGATATATCAGTGTCACAGTGAGGGGTGGTATATATCAGAGTGTTACAGTGAGGGGTGGGATATATCAGAGAGTCACAGTGAGGGGTGTGATATATCAGAGTGTCACAGTGAGGGGTGGGTTACATCAGAGTGTTACAGTGAGGGGAGGGTTATATCAGAGTGTCACAGTGAGGGGTGGGTTATATCAGAGCGTCACAGTGAGGGGTGGGTTACATCAGAGTGTTACAGTGAGGGGAGGGTTATATCAGAGTGTGACAGTGAGGGGTGTGATATATCAGAGTGTCACAGTGAGGGGTGTGATATATCAGAGTGTCACAGTGAGGGGTGGGATATCTCAGAGTGTCACAGTGAGGGGTGGGTTATATCAGAGTGTCACAGTGAGGGGTGGGTTATATCAGAGCGTCACAGTGAGGGTTGGGTTATATCAGAGTGTCACAGTGAGGGGTGGGATATATCAGAGTGTCACAGTGAGGTGTGGGATATATCAGAGTGTCACAGCGAGGGGTGGTATATATCAGAGTGTCACAGTGAGGGGTGGGATATATCAGAGTGTCACAGTGAGGGGTGTGATCTATCAGAGTGTCACAGTGAGGGATAGGTTATATCAGAGTGTCACAGTGAGGGGTGGGTTACATCAGAGTGTCACAGTGAGGGGAGTGATATATCAGAGTGTCACAGTGAGGGGTGGGTTATATCAGAGTATCACAGTGAGGGGTGGGTTATATCAGAGTGTCACAGTGAGAGGTGTGATATATCAGAGTGTCACAGTGAGGGGTGGTATATATCAGAGTGTCACAGTGAGGGGTGGTATATATCAGAGTGTCACAGTGAGGGGTGGTATATATCAGAGTGTCACAGTGAGGGGTGGGTTACATCAGAGTGTCACAGTGAGGGGAGTGATATATCAGAGTGTCACAGTGAGGGGTGGGTTATATCAGAGTATCACAGTGAGGGGTGGGTTATATCAGAGTGTCACAGTGAGAGGTGTGATATATCAGAGTGTCACAGTGAGGGGTGGGTTATATCAGAGTGTTACAGTGAGGGGTGGGTTACATCAGAGTGTCACAGTGAGGGGTGGGTTATATCAGAGTGTCACAGTGAGGGGTGGGTTATATCAGAGTGTCACAGTGAGGGATGGGTTATATCAGAGTGTCACAGTGAAGGGTGTGATATATCAGAGTGTCACAGTGAGGGGTGGGTTATATCAGTGTGTCCCAGTGAAGGGTGTGATATATCAGAGTGTCACAGTGAGAGGTGTGATATATCAGAGTGTCACAGTGAGGGGTGGGTTATATCAGAGTGTCACAGTGAAGGGTGTGATATATCAGAGTTTCACAGTGAGGGGTGGGTTATATCAGAGTGTCACAGTGAGGGGTGGGTTACATCAGAGTGTCACAGTGAGGGGTGTGATATATCAGAGTGTCACAGTGAGGGGTGGGTTACATCAGAGTGTCACAGTGAGGGGTGTGATATATCAGAGTGTCACAGTGAGAGGTGTGATATATCAGAGTGTCACAGTGAGAGGTGTGATATATCAGAGTGTCACAGTGAGGGGTGGGTTATATCAGAGTGTTACAGTGAAGGGTGTGATATATCAGAGTGTCACGGTGAGGGGTGGGATAAATCAGAGTTTCACAGTGAGGGGTGTGATATATCAGAGAGTCACAGTGAGGGGTGGGTTATATCAGTGCGTCACAGTGAGGGGAGTGATATATCAGAGTGTCACAGTGAGGGATAGGTTATATCAGAGTGTCACAGTGAGGGGTGGGTTACATCAGAGTGTCACAGTGAGGGGTGGGTTATATCAGAGTGTCACAGTGAGGGGTGGGTTATATCAGAGTGTCACAGTGAGGGGTGGGATATATCAGAGTGTCACAGTGAGGGGTGGGTTGTATCAGTGTCACAGTGAGGGGTGGGTTACATCAGAGTGTCACAGTGAGGGGTGTGATATATCAGAGTGTCACAGTGAGAGGTGTGATATATCAGTGTCACAGTGAGGGGTGGGTTATATCAGAGTGTCACAGTGAGGGATGGGTTATATCAGAGCGTCACAGTGAGGGATGGGTTATATCAGAGTGTTACAGTGAGGGGTGGTATATATCAGAGTGTTACAGTGAGGGGTGGGATATATCAGAGAGTCACAGTGAGGGGTGTGATATATCAGAGTGTCACAGTGAGGGGTGGGTTATATCAGAGCGTCACAGTGAGGGATGGGTTATATCAGAGTGTCACAGTGAAGGGTGTGATATATCAGAGTGTCACAGTGAGGGATGGGTTATATCAGAGTGTCACAGTGAAGGGTGTGATATATCAGAGTGTCACAGTGAGGGGTGGGTTATATCAGAGTGTCACAGTGAAGGGTGTGATATATCAGAGTGTCACAGTGAGGGGTGGGTTATATCAGAGTTTCACAGTGAGGGGTGGGTTATATCAGAGTGTCACAGTGAGGGGTGTGATATATAAGAGTGTCACAGTGAGGGGTGGGTTGTATCAGTGTCACAGTGAGGGGTGGGTTACATCAGAGTGTCACAGTGAGGGGTGTGATATATCAGAGTGTCACAGTGAGAGGTGTGATATATCAGAGTGTCACAGTGAGGGGTGGGATACATCAGAGTGTCACAGTGAGGGGTGGGATATATCAGAGTGTCACAGTGAGGGGTGTGATATATCAGAGTGTCACAGTGAGGGGTGGGATATATCAGTGTCACAGTGAGGGGTGGTATATATCAGAGTGTTACAGTGAGGGGTGGGATATATCAGAGAGTCACAGTGAGGGGTGTGATACATCTGAGTGTCACAGTGAGGGGTGGTTTATATCAGAGCGTCACAGTGAGGGGTGGGTTACATCAGAGTGTCACAGTGAGGGGTGGGATATCTCAGAGTGTGACAGTGAGGGGTGGGTTACATCAGAGTGTCACAGTGAGGGGAGTGATATATCAGAGTGTTACAGTGAGGGGTGTGATATATCAGAGTGTTACAGTGAGGGGTGTGATATATCAGAGTGTCACAGTGAGGGGTGGGATATCTCAGAGTGTCACAGTGAGGGGTGGGTTATATCAGAGTGTCACAGTGAGGGGTGGGTTATATCAGAGCGTCACAGTGAGGGTTGGGTTATATCAGAGTGTCACAGTGAGGGGTGGGATATCTCAGAGTGTCACAGTGAGGGGTGGGTTATATCAGAGTGTCACAGTGAGGGGTGGTACATTAAAGCGTTGTGCTGAGAAGCATGTTATATCAGCGTGGTACAGAGTGAGGCATGCACATGAAAGTGTTTTTCTGAGGTCGACATTGTTGTACTGCTGAAATAAAAGCTAAACACATATTTATATTAAAAGCATGGACACATATCTTTGAGAACTGTCTTCCAATGTACGTCCAACGATTAGACAGGAGGGTAGTAAATTTGTAACTATACACACTGTGCTTTACACAAACAGCAATGCAATATGCTCTGAGGAAATGTGCTCGTTCAGGAAGGATTCTTGAATGTTTTGTCAAGAGATCTACTTGCTCCTCGCTGTATGGTGTCATCTTCAAGCTGGTGAAAGGAATCAGTGAGGTGGATAAACAGAGACAAGTTCCTCTGGTGTGGCTGACCCCAGAACAAGGACAGGTCACCCATTCACGGGCAATGACAGGAGACAATTCTTCACACAACAGCCTGGTGGAAATCTCAAGACACGCTCCGTGCAAAAGACATCTCATGTGGAAACAGGCCCTTCGACCCATCAAGTCCACAACAGCTCCTCCAAAGAGAAACCCACCCAGTCCCGTTCCCCAACCCAATTATGGTACATTTCCCCTGACTAACGCATCTCATCTAACCTACACATCCCTGAACACTACGGGCAATTTAGCACTGCTGCCTCACTGCACCAGGGACCCGGGTTCGATTCCACCCTCAGGCGACTGTCTGTGTGGAGTTTGCACGTTCTCCCCGTGTCTGCGTGGGTTTCCTCCGGGTGCTCCGGTTTCCTCCCACAGTCCAAAGATGTGCAGGTCAGGGTGGATTGGCCATGTGAAATTGCCCCATAGTGTTCGGTGCATTAGTCAGAGGGAAATGGGTCTGGGTGGGTTACTCTTCGGAGGGTCGGTGTGGACTGGGTGGGCCGATGGGCCTGTTTCCACACTGTAGGGGAATCTAATCTAATCTAATCGAAAATGAAGATTAGTAGATGGTTGTTTAACAAGGGCATTGAGGGTTATTGAACTAAAGTGGGATAAACATTAAATCGATCAATCAGAATGCCAAAGAGACTTGAGGAGGCCAAATGGCCACCTTCCATTCCTATGTGCCTGTGGGATCTCTTCGTTGGAGGCTGGTACAATTACAACATCTAAAAGGCATCTGGATGGGTATATGAATAGGAAGGGTTTAGAGGGATACGGGCCAAATGCTGGCAAATGGGACTGGTTTAGGTTGGGATACCAGCATGGACGAGTTGGATCAAAGGGTCTGTTTCCCTGCTCTCGGCCTCGATGTGCACATGTGCTAAAAGCTGGCACCTCTGACAATGCAGCACTCTCTCACTGCTCAGCACTGGGAGTGTCGGCCTAATCACTGAGCTCAAGCCAACGGCTAAAGAGTAGAAGAGGGTTGGAATTCCCTCCCAGTTGGGGGTCGGCCTGTGCAGCTGATCATGAAGCCTGGTTCAGTACCATGCCACGACGGGCAGAGACGGTGGACCACAAAGATACTTCCGTGTCACCTCTCAGTCTATGGTACTGGCCATAGACTTGCTGCGGGCTCTTGCCCCGAGCACCTCCCTCTTCTGGTAGCCAGAGTGGTCCAAGAGGGAGGCCCAGTTCTGGGGAGCTGAGGCAGGCCGTACGGTCTCTAGGGGAGGCCCAGGCTGCGCAGGCCTGCAGCAGTAAGGCCTGAGGCCTATGACCGCCTCCATCCTGGACATGGCAGCGGCCAAGGAGCCTGGAACAAAGATCCCAGCCGATGTCCGTCACCAGTACCTGGAGAAGCAGCAGAGGAGGAACAAGGGGAAGGAGAAGCCATCGGGCGAGGGAATTCTTCACCTGTTTGGGAATTTAACTGTCAGATACTGAGAAGGAAACGGAAGAGGTGTGACGACCAAAGCTCTTGCCGTCATTGAGGCAGAGAGATGTACGGCACAGAAACAGACCCTTCGGCCCAACTCGTCCATACCAACCAGATATCCCAACCCAATCCGGTCCCATTTCCCAGCACCCGGCCCATATCCCTCCAAACCCTTCCTATTCATATTCCCGTCCAAATGCCTCTTAAATGTTGCAATTGTACCAGCCTCCACCACATCCTCTGGCAGCTCATTCCATACACACACCACCCTCTGTGTGAAAGAGCTGCCCCTCAGGTCTCTTTAATACCTTTCCCCTCTCACCCTAAACCTATGCCCTCTAGTTCTGGACTCCCCCATCCCAGGGAAAAGACCTTGTCGATTTTGTCTTATCCATGCCCCTCATGATTTTATAAACCTCGACAAGGTCACCCCTCAGCCTCCAACGCTCCAGGGAAAACAACTGCTGCTCCCTGTAGCTGAAACCCTCCAACCCTGGCAACATCCTTGCAAATCTTTTCGGAACCCTTTCAGGTTTCACAAACATCTTTCCTATAGCAGGGAGAAGAGAACTGTAGGTAGTATTCCCAATGTGGCCACACCAAGGTCCTGTACAGCCACAGCATGACCTCGAGGCACTGACCAATAAAGGTACTGCCTTCTTCACTACCACGACTCGTCCAAGATCTATTCCTCAACCAACATGACAGAAACAGATTCTCTGGTCATCATCACATTGCTGTTTGTGGGAGTTTATTTTTTTTTGACAAAGTGGTCACCATGTTCCCTGCAGGACCCACAAGCACCATAAGGAAGGGAGGGGTAACACTGTATAATTGCAAGTTATTTGTCCTTGTTTCCGCTGAGCTCATACCTCGCAGAAGACTTTCCTCGCCTCGGTCTCGTAGAACAGCCCGACGATGATGCGGGCATCTTGTCTCTGCCGAAAAGGAGAAAAGGGTGACATGAGGTCCGAAAGCCAGCCTTGTCTTCCGCTGGCCCCGCACCACAACCCACCTGAGGGTCTGAAGGAAGGACTGATTCCTCAGCTTTGGCCTGCAAACTATGTACGGATAAAATGGAGTGATTCACTCTGTCTGGCACTGTGCAGTGTATCCGAGTGTCCGTCCCTGTACGTGTACAGTATACAGCGAGTGACAGAGTGTGAGTCACTGTGCAGTGTATCCGAGTGTCCGTCCCTGTACGTGTACGGTATACAGCGAGTGACAGAGTGTGAGTCACTGTGCGGTGTATCCGAGTGTCCGTCCCTGTACGTGTACGGTATACAGGGAGTGACAGAGTGTGAGTCACTGTGCGGTGTATCCGAGTGTCCGTCCCTGTACGTGTACGGTATACAGGGAGTGACAGAGTGTGAGTCACTGTGCGGTGTATCCGAGTGTCCGTCCCTGTACGTGTACGGTATACAGGGAGTGACAGAGTGTGAGTCACTGTGCGGTGTATCCGAGTGTCCGTCCCTGTACGTGTACGGTATACAGGGAGTGACAGAGTGTGAGTCACTGTGCGGTGTATCCGAGTGTCCGTCCCTGTACGTGTACGGTATACAGGGAGTGACAGAGTGTGAGTCACTGTGCGGTGTATCCGAGTGTCCGTCCCTGTACGTGTACGGTATACAGGGAGTGACAGAGTGTGAGTCACTGTGCGGTGTATCCGAGTGTCCGTCCCTGTACGTGTACGGTATACAGGGAGTGACAGAGTGTGAGTCACTGTGCGGTGTATCCGAGTGTCCGTCCCTGTACGTGTACGGTATACAGGGAGTGACAGAGTGTGAGTCACTGTGCAGTGTATCCGAGTGTCCGTCCCTGTACGTGTACGGTATACAGTGAGTGACAGAGTGTGAGTCACTGTGCAGTGTATCCGAGTGTCCGTCCCTGTACGTGTACAGTATACAGGGAGTGACAGAGTGTGAGTCACTGTGCAGTGTATCCGAGTGTCCGTCCCTGTACGTGTACAGTATACAGGGAGTGACAGAGTGTGAGTCACTGTGCAGTGTATCCGAGGGTCCGTCCCTGTACGTGTACAGTATACAGCGAGTGACAGAGTGTGAGTCACTGTGCAGTGTATCCGAGGGTCCGTCCCTGTACGTGTACAGTATACAGCGAGTGACAGAGTGTGAGTCACTGTGCAGTGTATCCGAGTGTCCGTCCCTGTACGTGTACAGTATACAGGGAGTGACAGAGTGTGAGACACTGTGCAGTGTATCCGAGTGTCCGTCCCTGTACGTGTACAGTATACAGCGAGTGACAGAGTGTGAGACACTGTGCAGTGTATCCGAGTGTCCGTCCCTGTACGTGTACGGTATACAGGGTGTGACAGAGTGTGAGTCGCTGTGCAGTGTATCTGAGTGTCCGTCCCTGTACAAGATTTGCTTAACAAATTGATGAATGGTTTTTTGAATAAAGTAAAGTACTAACAAGGCTGGGAATAAAAAATAAAACAAAAAGTGCTGGAGAAGCCAGTTTCACAATGTCTGTGGAGTTCATGTTTTGAGTTCAGTATATTAATAGGCTGGTTAATATCACAGCCTATTAACCAGGTCTGGGGCTGTAAGGGGTGACTGTGCTGAGCTCAGGGGTTGGGGATTGGGGTGGGGGGTAATCCAGGACAGGAGCTGCAATGTAGGCCGTGATTCCTGACCTGGCTCCTGACTGCATAGCCGTGTATGCCTCTCATGTACAGATTGTGTATCTCAGTGTCAGCTCACGTACACCCTCTGGGACAATTTAGCATGGCCATTCCACCCTAACCTGCACATCTTTGGGCTGTGGGAGGAAACCGAAGCACCTGGAGGGAACCCATGCAGACACGGGGAAGAAGGTGAGCAGCACGGTGGCAGTGGGCAGCACGGCAGCACAGTGGTTAGCACTGCTGCCTCACAGCACCAGGGACCCAGGTTCGAATCCAGCCTCGGGCGACTGTCTGTGTGGTGTTTGCACATTCTCCCCGTGTCTGCGTGGGTTTCCTCCGGGTGCTCCGGTTTCCTCCCACAGTTGAAAAACGTGCAGGTCAGGTGAATTGGCCATGCTAAATTGCCTGTAGTGTTAGGTAAGGGGTAGATGTAGGGGTATGGGTGGGTTGCGCTTCGGCGGGGCGGTGTGGACTTGTTGGGCCGAAGGGCCTGTTTCCACATTGTAAGTAATCTAATCTAATAAAGGTGCAAATTTGCCGAGGGTGGAATCGAACCTGGGTCCCTGGCGCTGTGAGGCAGCAGTGCTCACCACTGAGTCGACTTATCTGTCCCTAATTGCCCTTGAACTGATTGGCTTGTTTGGCCAATGCAGGGAGCAGTTAAGAGTTGACCATGTTGTATGGTAATAGGGGCTGATTCACTCCCTGTCTTTTTTTTTAATAGAATCCCGATAGTGTGGAAACAGGCCCTTCAGCCCAACAAGTCCACAACACTGTCTGGCACGGCGTAGGTCGTGTGTGCGTTTTGGTGTCAAGCTGCCCCTGCCTGGTACTAATCCCCAAGGACAGCGATGAGTCCGTAGCGCGGCCCAGGAATTCTGGTTGCTCGGAGATTACCTTGAGGTTTTTGACAGCGACGCCTGGGTCTGTGAGGAAGCTCTGCCGCACACTGATCTCAATCCCTGCCTCCTTCACCCGCTGCTCCAAATCATCCAGAGTCTGGGGGAGGGAGAGAGAGGGGGGATAAGGGGGGAGAGAGAGAGAGAGAGAGAGACAGCGAGAGAGAGAGGGGGAGACAGAGGGGGGGGGGGGGAGAGAGAGACAGGGGGGAGAGAGAGAGAGAGACAGAGAGAGAGGGGGGGGGAGAGACGGGGGGAGAGAGAGAGAGAGGGAGAGAGAGGGGGAGAGACGGTGGGGAGAGAGAGAGAGAGAGAGAGAGAGAGGGGGGAGACAGAGAGAGAGAGACAGAGAGAGAGAGGGAGGGGGAGAGAGAGACAGAGAGAGTGAGAGAGAGAGAGAGAGGGGGAGAGACGGGGGAGAGAGAGAGAGAGTGAGAGAGAGAGACAGAGAGAGGGGGGGAGAGATGGGGGAGAGAGAGGGGCGGAGAGACAGGGGGAGAGAGAGAGAGAGAGGGGGGGGGAGAGAGAGAGAGAGAGAGGGGGAGAGACAGACAGAGAGAGAGAGAGAGAGAGAGGGGGGGGGAGAGAGAGAGAGAGAGAGGGGGAGAGACAGACAGAGAGAGAGAGAGAGAGAGAGAGATCAGCATTCTGAACAAGGCCTGTATTCCTGATGAAGGGCTTTTGCCCGAAATGTCGATTTTCCTGCTCCTTGGATGCTGCCTGAACTGCTGTGCTCTTCCAGCACCACTAATCCAGAATCTGGTTTCCAGCATCTGCTGTCATTGTTTTTACTTAGTCGATTTTAACCCGACTGCGAATCCTCTTGCAAGGATGCCTGCCTTGAAGAAGTTTTCCTCCTCACTCTACAAGAATCTCAGGGAGTCCCTCTCCCACTGCAACTCCCAGGTCATTTCCTCTGCCCTGAAGCTCTTCAACCATGTCCTGAAACAAACTCGCTATCACAGCCACATTTGCTTCCTCAGCGCTGGCCTGTATTCCTGATGAAGGGCTTTTGCCCGAAACGTCAATTTTACTGCTCCTCGGATGCTGCCTGAACTGCTGTGCTTTTCCAGCACCACTCCACTCCAGATTTTGAACAAGTTGCTGAGTGCGAATAATAGAAACACTGAAGGGGAGAGACGGTGATCCCATAACCAACCCAGGACTGAGGCACCCAAATCCCAGTGGGTAAATGCAGGGCCAAGGACGTGGAGGTAGGAAGGAGAAACGGGGTCAGCAGTGGCTATGGAGTGGAGGCATGGGACCATTATGGCTCAGGAGGAGGACATTCGGCCCACTGCGTCCATCCTAGTCCTCTGCAGAGAAACAAAACCTTTCCCACACTGCTCTAACCTGCCAAGTCTAGTTCCCTGAATTCCATCTTCAATTTTCATTGCGTTGGACTTCCGTCATCTCGTGCCGAGTGAATTCCAGCTCATGGCTGCATCTACCTTTGAATGCCCATGACCTTTAACATGGAATTGACCCCCTCCTGGTCTTTGTACAATGGGAGCAGCTCTGCTTTGCCTGCCTTAGCTCATGACCTTGCGCACCCCAGTCGCCTTGGTTCCAGGGAAAACCAGGCCAACTTCCCTGACCTAACCTTTGAGCTAAAATCCCGCATCCCTGTGGATCAGTCCTGGTGAGTCCCCTCTGCGCGTCTCTCTCTCTCTCTCTCTCTCTCTCAAGGACTCTCACCTCCTTCCTAAAGAGTGGGGAACCCAGGCTGCGAACACGGGAAGAAGAGGGTTCAAGGTCTTTTGGAACACGAGGTGCCCAAAGACTGAGCAGGAAGACGAATGAGGGTCTTTCTCAGACACACCCTTTGTTGCTGTGAATTGGAAATGCTGCAGAGTGTGTGAGAGAGAGAGAGAGAGAGAGAGAGAGAGAGAGAGAAACCTCCACCTAGGGAGAGCTTTCAACGTAACGAGTGGTTTCTCTACAACTGGGTGGAACACGAGCTGCAGGGGTGTCCCAACAATACTGTAAATTATCTTCTCAATGATTTCCTTTCCTCACTCTGTCAGGGGGCGTCACTGACTGCACCAGCCTCAATTGTCCATTGCTGATGGCCCTGGTGAAGATGGGCCTTTTCAATCTACTCCAGTCCGTATTGTGAAGGGAGGGGAGTTCGATGAACTCACCGGTGAAGGGATGACGATACATTTCCAAGCCAGGACGGCGAGGGACCAGGAGATTAATTGGTGTTCCCATGTGTCTGTTGCCCTTGTCCTTCTCAGGTGGGAGGGAGGTCACAGGTTTGGAAGGTGCAGTCTGAGAAGGTTGAGTGCACGACAGCAGTGCATCTTATCGATGGCTGCCCACGTGGCAAAATCGGTAAATACGCAGGGTGGTCAATCAAGTGGGTGACTTTGTCCAGGATGGTGTTGGAGCTGCGCTTGCCCAGACAAGTAGGGAGCACCGCATCACCGCTCCTGTCTTGTGGACAGGCTTTAAGGAGTCAGGAGGGGAGATGGTCACCAACGAGAAGGACAAGGGTGCACAGGAACATCCCCGACTTGGAAATCCATCGCTGTTCCTTCAGCGTCACTGGGTCAAGATCCTGGAAGCTCCTCCGCAGTGACACTGTGGGTGTACCCAGGCCAAGGGGGGGGGGGGCTGTTGGAAGACGGTTCAACGCCACCACCCACGTCTCAAGGGTAATTAGGGACGTGTGATAATTAGCAACACCCAGGTGCTGCGAATGAATGAGAAGGTGGGTGGGGCAGGCTGTGGGAGAGCTAGGAGGTGAGTGATTCACCACAGTCTCTCACTGCCTTCTCCACAGGGCAGGGCACGCTCAGAGACTGAATTTAAAGCACACCATCAATGCCTCCAGGGTTTTCTCCACCCCACCCCACCCACGGCTTTCCCCACCCCACCCACGGCTTTCCACACCACACCCCACCCCACCCACGGCTTTCCCCACCCCACCCACGGCTTTCCACACCACACCCCACCCCACCCACGGCTTTCCCCACCACACCCCACCCCACCCACGGCTTTCCCCACCCCACCCCACCCACGGCTTTCCCCACCACACCCCACCCCACCCACGGCTTTCCCCACCCCACCCCACCCACGGCTTTCCCCACCACACCACACCCCACCCACGGCTTTCCCCACCACACCCCACCCCACCCACGGCTTTCCCCGTCCCACCCCACCCCACCCACGGCTTTCCACACCACACCTCACCCCACCCACGGTTTTCCCCACCCCACCCCACCCACGGCTTTCCCCACCACACCCCACCCCACCCACGGCTTTCCCCACCCCACCCACGGCTTTCCACACCCCACCACACCCCACCCACGGCTTTCCCCACCCCACCCCACCCACGGCTTTCCCCACCACACCCCACCCACGGTTTTCCCCACCCCACCCCACCCACGGTTTTCCCCACCACACCCCACCCACGGTTTTCCCCACCACACCCCACCCACGGTTTTCCACACCCCACCCCACCCACGGCTTTCCCCACCACTCCACTCTCCAGCACCCACAGTCCTCACTCCCTCCCTGGCCGTTTTTGATGCCACTCCTGCCCTCGGTGCTGGTGGTAGAGCTCCCTGGGCACCACCATCACCATCACCACCACCATGGTGGCCTTACCGAGGTGAAGACTTCTGTGGTCTGTTGAATGGTGGCGATCTTCGTCCAGCCCCACCTCTTGAAGAGCTTGACCCGGGTGGGGTTGTGGAGGGTGGCGGACGGGTGGGTCCGGAAGAAGGTGGGGAAGCGTTGGCGGTTGGAGAGAGCCGGAGAGCTGGAACCGTACGAGAGCTGCAGGGAGAGGGAGAGAGAGAGAGAAGCAGAGCAGACGGTCACAGGCGCACTCGGTGACGCACTGAGACTGAGCGACCCAAGTGCCAACCTTCACCAGGGTCATCCATCACGGAAACAGACCCTTCGGCCCAACCACTCCATGCTGACCGTGACACCCAAACTAAACCAGTCCCCCTTGCCCAGGCTTGGCCCTTAAACTCTCTCTCTCAACCTTCAAAAAGTATACAAAGTTAAAGATCATAAAACACCAGGTTATAGTCACCAGGTTTACCCGGAAGCACTAGCTTTCGGAGCACTGCTCCTTCACCAGGTGGTTGTGGAGTATAACATCGTGAGGCACTGAATTTATAGCAAAAGTTTGCAGCGTGATGTAACTGGAATTATATATTGAAAAAGACCTGGATAGTTTGTGAAGTCTCTCATCTTTTAGAATGACCATGTTGGTTTCAGTTCTTTCACATGTAAGTCGCAAAACCTCTCTGAAGTTAGGTTCTCAAGTGAACTTTAACAATTGGTATCACATCGGCCCAGATAGTGCACTGAAGGTGTGAGCTACCCTCTGTGAGACTGTCTGTGCCACAATGGTCAGACCTGAGACTCATCTGAAAAAAAAGATTGACAGAACCTTACATGGATTCATGCAGTTTTTTGAGCAAAGTAAAGTGTAATTCTGCAAGTACAGATTCATCACACAAACTTGCGTATGTTTGTATGCATATGTGTGCGCGTGTGCATGTGTGTGTGCATGTGTGTGCACATGTGGGGGGGGGTTATGAGTGTCTGTGTGAGAGTGTATGTGTGTGAGTGTATGTGTAAGTGCATGAGAGAGAAAGTGTGGGGGCGCTGGAAAAGCACAGCCTGTCAGGCATCATCCGAGGGGCAGGAACTTCAACATTTCAAGCATAAGCCTTTCATCAGGAATGTCATCTTATGCCCCGAAACGTTGACTCTCCTGCCCCTCGGATGCTGCCTGACCGGCTGTGCTTTTCCAGCGCCCCCACACGTTTTGACTCTGACCTCTGCAGCACCTGCACTCCCCACTTTGTCCCCCTCAACCCTTCCTATCGTGTCACCTGTCCAAAGGTCTTTTAAACGTTGTGACTGTACTGGTATCCAGCACTACCTTTGGAAGCTCATTCCACACACAGACCATCCTCCGTGCAAAAAAGTTGCTTCCCGCTTAAATCTTTTCCCTTTCACACTAAAAATATGCCTCTCGCTTTGAACTCCCCACCTTCGGGAGAAGAGTTTTTGCTGTTCACATTATCCATGCCCCTCATGATTTTATAGACCTCTTTTAAGGTCGACCCTGAACCACCTACTCACCAAGGAAGAAAACTCCCAGCCTATCCATCCTCTCGATATAACTAGTTTTACAATAAGTTACCTCCCCTTTAAAACAAAATAAAGAGATTGTGTCCTTTTCAAAGGGACCTGTATGTGGAACTCTCTCTCTCTCTCTCTCTCTGCCAGAGAATACTTTTAGAGTTAGATTGATTCTTGACCACAAGAGAAGGTAAGTGGCATATGGGGTGTCAAGAGTCAATTGGAGGGGCTGAATGTTCAAATGCGTGTAGCTGGTGCCAAGTCCCGTTTGCTCAATCCCCATCACGTTCCCCCCCCCACCCCCCCAAACTCGTGCTTGTCGGTCTACACTGGTTTCCAGCCTTGCAACATCTCAGGTTTGGTAAACTCGCGCTCGATTTGCTAATCCCGCCCTGGCCTCCCCCCCCCCCCCCATCCCCCCTTTCCCAATCTCCGTAAATCCCCTCCCCTCCTGCCCCAGCCCCACACGCCTCTCCGAGAAATCCGCAATCCTCCGATACTAACCTCTCCGGGCATACCCGATCCCAATCCCTCTCCTGGTGGCAGTCATTGGCTTCAGCCTCCTAGCTCTCTGCCGTGTTCGATTCGCTCACTCTTGGTCAAGCTTTTAAGTCACCTGTCCCATAATCCTTTGCGGGGGTGGGGGAGAATGGCCAACCCAGCATTAAACATTGTTCGATGATTTGTCAAGGCAGAAGACCTTTTGGGGGGGGGGTCTCTGCTGCCTTGAAAGGTGCTACGTAAATGCAGGGTGTTCTTGTTGTTGGCTCAGACCCCAGGGGACTGGACGCTTGTGAGAGGGCAGGAGGGTCATTCATTTCACACGGTTTAGCCCCCCTTCCCCCCCCCCCCCTCTGCAGTTGACCAGGGCCACACTGTAGCAGGTGGAGGCAATCCTAGCTTCTCCCAGCCATACAGCACCCGAATGGCTGCCCAGTGTTACCGAGCAACGCTGCATCTAAGGGTCGAGGGCCCAGTGGACTGTGTGCAGACTGGACAGCACAGTGACCCCTGATCGGCTCGAAGGACTCCCTCTTTACTCCAGTCACGGGCCTGGCTTCAAACAGGGACAAACCTGACACAGCCAATGAGACGTCCACTCTCTCTCTCTCTCTCTCATTCATTTTCTCTCTGCTCCCTCTCCGTACTCAGCACATCTCTCTGTGTGTCACGCTGCCTGCCTCTCTCCATCTCCCCTCTCCTCCCCATTTTCCCTCCGAGCCCCTCTTCTGCTTTTTCCCTCTGACTGCTTCTCTCTCTCTCTCTCTCTCTCTCTCAGCCTCTTCACTCTCTCCCTCACTCTCTGTTCCTCTCACTATTCTTTCTCTGATCTCTCTCTCTCTCTCCACCTCTCCAGGTCCTTTTTTTTATGTCCCTGCCCCATTTTCTGTCTTTCCTTGTGTTTAGCTCTCTCTCTCTCTCTCTCTCTCTCCCCCCTGTTTGCCCTCACAGTCTCTGCCCCGTGTCTGCGCGGGTTTCCTCTGGATGCTCCAGTTTCTTCCCACAGTCCAAAGACTGGGTGGATTGGCCATGGGAAATGCAGGGTTACAGGTATAGGGTGAGTCTGGGTGGTATGCCCTTTGGAGGGTCAGTCGGGACTCCACGGGCCAAACGGCCTGATTCCACACTGTAGGGATTGGATGCCCTTTAGTGAGGGAATATTTACACATGACTCCAGACCCACGGCGATGGGCAATAAATCCTGGCCTAGCTGGTGATGACCAGATTCGATGGACACGTTTTTTTAAAAGGTGGCTCCACTATTTGAGGCGTCAATTGCCTCAAGCTGTGGAGTTCTCCCTCTGCCTCAACACTGTCCCTTTCAGGATACTGCTTCAAGTCACCCCTTTGCCTAAACCTTTGGGCATTTCACCTAACATCTCTTTGCGAGTTGAAAGCACACACATAGAACCCTGATAGTGCGTCAAGTCCATGGTGACCCCCTTAAGAGTATCCAACACCCACCCACCCCATGCCCGTAACCCCACATTTACCACGTCTAACCCAGCTCACCTACACATTGTTGGACACTACATGCAATTTACTACAGCCAATCCCACCCTAACCTACACATCTTTGTGACTGTGGGAGGAAACCGGAGCACCCGGAGGAAACCCACGCAGACACGGGGAAAATGTGCAAACTCCACACAGTTGCCTGAGGCTGGAATCGAACCCTGGTCCCTGGCGCTGCAAGGCAGCAGTGCTAACCCCTGAGCCACCGCATCACCTGTATATTGCTACTCCCCAACTCCCTCATCTCCCTCACCCTCAGGGCTGTCCACCTCTTGCAGCCCCTCTTCCACTTCACTTCATTATCCTTCCTCAGGATGAGACAAACAGAAAACAACCCAATTTATTTTTGTCTCAAATGATGCAGGCAAAAGGACAGGTGAAGTTAAAGAGGAAACCAATCACAGATTCAGCTCTGGTGGCCAGACGTGGAGTTAATGACAACTGACAGCCAGCGAGCACAGAGAAGAAACGAGGAGTTTATCCTGTCACAAATCCCAGCGGAGACTTCCATCACAATTTTGACAACAAGGTCAAGGGTCAACCTGCATTCACGTACAACTGGTTCCATGGTGTGTGTGTGTCTGTGTGTGTGTGAGTGAGTGAGAGAGAGAGAGTGTGTGTGTGACGGACAGAGAGTGTGTGTGAGTGAGTGAGAGAGAGAGTCTGTGTGTGTGTGTGTGAGAGAGGGAGTGTGAATGTGTGTGTGTCTGAGAGAGAGTGTGTGTGAGAGAGAGTGTGTGAGTGTGTCTGTGTGAGTGAGTGAGTCTGTGTGTGTGTCTGTATATGTGTGAGAGAGTGTGTCTGTATGTGTGTGTCTGAAAGAGAGAGTGTCTGTATGTGTGTCTGTGTGTGAATCTGTATTTGTGTGACTGTGTCTGTATGTGTGTGTGAGAGACAGAGTATCTGTATGTGTGTGTGTCTGTATGTGTATGTGTGAGAGTGTGTCTGTATGTGTGTATGTGTGTGTGTGAGAGAGAGAGAGAGAGTGTCTGCATGTGTGTGTGTGTGAGAGAGAGAGTCTGTGTGTGTGAGTGTGTCTGTATGTGTGTATGTGTGTGTGTGAGAGAGAGAGAGAGTGTCTGTATGTGTGTGTGCGAGAGAGAGAGAGAGTGTCTGTATGTGTGTGTGAGAGAGAGAGAGAGAGTGTCTGTATGTGTGTGTGAGAGAGTGCGTGTGTGTGTGTGTGTCTGTACGTGTGAGAGAGTGTGTGTGTGTGCATGAGCGTGTCTGTATGTGTGTGTGTGTGCATGAGCGTGTCTGTATGTGTGTGTGTGTGTATGAGTGTGTCTGTATGTGTGTGTGTATGTGTGAGAGTGTGTGTGTGTGTGTATGAGCGTGTCTGTATGTGTGTGTGTGTATATGTGTGAGAGTGTGTGTGTGTGTGTATGAGCGTGTCTGTATGTGTGTGTGTGTGCATGAGTGTGTCTGTATGTGTGTGTGTGTGTGTGTGTATATGTGAGAGTGTGTGTGTGTGTATGAGCGTGTCTGTATGTGTGTGTGTGTGCATGAGCGTGTCTGTATGTGTGTGTGTGTATGTGTGTGTGTGTGTGTATGAGCGTGTCTGTATGTGTGTGTGTGTGTGTATGTGTGAGAGTGTGTGTGTGTGTATGAGCGTGTCTGTATGTGTGTGTGTGTGCATGAGTGTGTGTGTGTGTGTGTGTGTGTGTGTGTGTATGTGTGAGTGTGTGTGTGTGTGTATGAGCGTGTCTGTATGTGTGTGTGTGTGCATGAGTGTGTCTGTATGTGTGTGTGTGTGTGTGTGTATGTGTGAGAGTGTGTGTGTGTGTATGAGCGTGTCTGTATGTGTGTGTGTGTGCATGAGCGTGTCTGTATGTGTGTGTGTGTGTGTGTGTGTGTGTATGTGTGTGTGTGTATGAGCGTGTCTGTATGTGTGTGTGTATGTGTGAGAGTGTGTGTGTGTGTATGAGCATGTCTGTATGTGTGTGTGTGTGTGTGTGTATGTGTGAGAGTGTGTGTGTGTGTGTATGAGCGTGTCTGTATGTGTGTGTGTATCTCCCCAGTGGAGATTAATGGAGAAATCCTTTCCAATTAACAGCAGGAACAATCCCTGTTCATATTTATCAAGGGACCTTGCGTTTATTGATCATGTTGCTGGGATACGACACCTTTATTTTATTTCAACCTGCAGGATCAAGTAGGACAGCCCCTTGGCAAAGCAAAGTCAACGGAGTCTGAGAGGACCACATAGTGATTGGTTTAACCTGAGGGTCACTGTGCCTCAGGCAAGGGGAGAGAGGATGACAAGGTGGCACCTTCGATGATAACCGCAGGCAGCTGTGGGGATTGAACCCACGTCGCTGGCGTTGCTCTGGATTACAAACCGGCCATCCAGTCAACTGAACTAACCGATCCCTCGCATTGATATAGCGCCTTCGACGGAGCAACATGCCCGACACCATCAGGCAAATTCAGACACGTGGCCTCACAGGGAGGCATTTGGAGAAATAACCAAATTCTTGTGCCAAGAGGGGTCGGTTTTACAGGGGGGTTGGAGGAGGATAGTGGGGTGGAGAGGGTACTGAGGGGAACTGGAGGTACTGCCTCCGAGTGCGGCTTGGGGCTGGGCAAAGGAGGCAGAACTAGAGGGAGGCAGAGGGTTGGAGGGGTTGGCAGTGGTAGGGAGAGGGGCGAAGCCATGGAGGGAATTGGAAGGCGCTGTTTAACCAGGACAGGGTCATTGGGCTTGCTGCACGTTAGGATGGCGGTGGGTGGAGAGGGTGGGGGGCGAAGGGTGCTGGTGGTGAAGACCACTTGGAGTATTGCGTACAGTTCTGGTCACCACATTATAGGAAGGACGTGGAGGCATTGGTAAGGGTGCAGAGGAGATTTACCAGGATGTTGCCTGGTATGGAGGGAAGGTCTCACGAGGAAAGGCTGAGGGAACTGAGGCTGTTTTCATTGGAGAGAAGAAGGTTGAGAGGCAACTAAATAGAGACATATAAGATAATCAGAGGGTTAGATAGGGTGGACAGGGAGAGCTTTTTTCCCTCGCATGGTGATGTCTAGCAGGAGGGGACATAGCTTTAAATGGAGGGGTGATAGATATAGGACAGATGTCAGAGGTAGGTTCTTTACTCAGAGAGATGTAGGGGTGTGGAACGCACTGCCTGTAACAGTAGTAGACTCGTGAACATTAAGGGCATTTAAATGGTCATTGGATCCACAAATGGATGGAAATGGAATAGTGTAGGATAGATGGGCTTCAGATTGGTTCCGCAGGGCGGCACAACATCGAGGGGTGAAAGGCCGGCACTGCGCTAGAATGTTCTATATTCTAAGAGTCAAGAGCTGATGGCACTCCCACAGCACCACTCACAACAGGATGTTAAAGGCCAATGTGTAATCCACTGGGAGGGGGGATGGGCATCCTTCACATTCTTATTTTAAGATCTGGACTGTGACTGCGTCTGACTGGGTGGAGTTTGCACGTTCTCCCCGTGTCTGCGTGGGTTTCCTCAGGGTGCTCCGGTTTCCTCCCACAGTCTGAAGATGGACCGGTCAGGCTAAGCTGTCCCATCTTGTCACAGGGATGCGTGGGTTAGCCATGGGAATTGCAGGGTGATAGGGTAAGGGGTGTGGGGTCAGGGAGAGATGGTCCTTCAGCTTGGACTCAGTGGGCCCGCTCTGCGAAAAGTTTACATCTCAGGCTGCGTGATTCCAGAGTGAGCTGGCCTGACCTCTCTGCCCAACCGCCCGGGGAAAAGCAGACAACTGCGAGTACCATGTGACTCGTTTCGATGTGCTGTCAGGCAGCGTACAAATCAGACATCCGACACAAATCCCTTCTGCTCATGTGGGAGAGTTCAGTTACAGTTCATCATCTCACTACAACCAACCCTCCCGATGATCAAAGATGGCGAGACAGATGGACACACAGAGAAACATGAACACAGAAAGAGAGAGAGAGAGAGAGACGGTGAGGTACAATGAAAGAGTGAAAGGAACGGTGGAGGGATTGGGACAGGGAGAGAGAAGAGACATGTAGAGAAGGAGAGAGACAGTGAGGTATAATGGAAGAGGAACAGATAGGGACAATAAAGCAGAGGGGTTGGGACAGAGAGAAAGGAAATAGAATCATAGGATATCATGGCATCCCTACAGTGTGGAAACAAGGTCACACTGACCCCTCCGAACAGTAACCCACCCAGACCCACTCCCCTATTATTCTACGTTTACCCCTGACTTATGCACCTAACCTACACATCCCTGAACACTATGGGATAATTTAGCACGGCCAATCCACCCTAACCTACACATCCCTGAACACTATGGGATAATTTAGCACGGCCAATCCACCCTAACCTACACATCCCTGAACACTATGGGATAATTTAGCACGGCCAATCCACCCTAACCTACACATCCCTGAACACTATGGGATAATTTAGCATGGCCAATCCACCCTAACCTGTACATCCTTAGATTGTGGGAGGAAACCGGAGCACCCGGAGGAAACCCCCACGCAGACACGGGGGGAGAACGTGCAAACTCCACCCAGACAGTCACCCGAGGGCTGGAATCAAACCTGGGTCCCTGGTGCCGTGAGGCAGCAGGGCTCACCCACTGAGTTAGAAAGTGGGAGCAACAGTGAGAGAGAGAGAGAGAGAGAGAGAGAGAGAGACGCAGTCAGAGGTACAGAGATAAGAGACAGAGAAAGCCAAGAGAGAAATAGGAACAGGAGATGAAGGCAAGAGGAGAGAGACAACTGAACAAAAACAGACAGAATGAGATGGAAATGGATTGGGTCAGTGGAGTTGGAGCAAGTCTGAATTGGATCGCATGTCAAAAAGAGATACAGAGGAGAGAGGGCAGGTAGAGAGACGGGGGCGGCGGGGGGTGGAAGAGAGAGACACAGACAGAAAAGGGTCTTATTGGCGCCTGAGCCATGTTACTCACCACAATCAGATTCCACATCCGGGCTGCTTCAGCAACCAGGGTAGAGACTCCACTGCAGCCGGGCACGAGGACAATCTTCATGGGCTCGTTGTAGAGCAGCTCGTACAGGTACTTGGTGGACTTCCCAGGGTCACACTGCAAACACAAGCACAACCAGTCAGCCAGCGAAGGGAGCCCGCTCCAGGCGACCTGGAGCTTAATCGCCACGTGAGGGACAGGCGAGGGATTGCTACAACACACAGGCCCCGGCTGGTGACACAGGGGGGGGTGCAGCACAAGTTGGCACAATCATCATGCACGTCCAACAGGTGGTTTTTGTCAGTCATGGCACAGTGGGTAAGCTCTCACACGTCTGAATCAGAAAAGGGTGGTCTCAGAGACTTGTAAGTGGGGGGGAGGGGGAGATATAATGGATTCAGCGCAGAGGGGGTGCTACACTGGCAGAGGCGCTTTCCAGCGGATCAGACACACTCAACCCTAATCGAGTGGGCCTGATACTTTTACTTTATTTTTCTCCCTGTCATAGAGATGTACAGCACGGAAACAGACACGTCTGAATCAGAAAAGGGTGGTATCAGAGACCAATGTCCTGTACAGCCACAACATGACCTCCCAACTCCTGTACTCAATACTCTGACCAATAAAGGAAAGCATACCAAACGCCGCCTTCACTATCCTATCTACCTGCGACTCCACTTTCAAGGAGCTATGAACCTGCACTCCAAGGTCTCTTTGTTCAGCAAACATTCCCTAAGACCTTATCATTAAGTGTATAAGTCCTGCTTTTCCAAAATGCAGCACCTTGCTTTTATCTAAATTAAGCTCCATCTGCTGCTTCTCAGCCCATTGGCCCATCTGGTCCAGATCCCATTGTAATCTGAGGTAACCTTCTTTGCTGTCCATTACACCTCCAATTATGGGGTCACTTACAAACGTCTGTAACTGAAGGATTTTGTGCCCAGGTACTTTGTACCCAAGATGGCGCCACGTGGGTGGTGACATTGTATGCTTTTCACCGTGCTCTTGCGTTTGGGTACACGTGACAGTTGAACCTAAGTCTTGTAAAAGGATGCACATTTTCCAAGAAGGGTTGGTGGGGGAAGAGGGAGTTCCCTCGCTCGCTCGTTATTTTGCCCTCTGTCTCCTTGTGGGATCTTGCTGTGCACAAGCCAGCACCGAGAACATCCAAATTGCACTCAGTCGTCTGCATGGTGCATTGGTACATTTGGAAGCGGGGGGGAAAGGGGGCGGTTGGGGACGGGAGGGTTATTATGTAAGGGTCGTTTTCTCTCTCTTTCTCTCTGCGCAAGTGAATAAGGGAAATCTGTACTCAAGAGTTGACTATGCCACCTCTCATAGACAATAGACAATAGATGTAGGAGTAGGCCATTCTGCCCTTCGAGCCTGTTCACGGTGTCTTTTTGAGCAGGGCAATCTCATAACTTGTTGTATTAAAAATAGACTCCTTCACCCCTCCCCCCCCCCCCCCCCCCCCACCCCCACCCCCATCCCAGCGACCCCCCCTCCCCAACCCCCTCAGCTCTGGCTTTCCAGCCAATTTTCTTGACCCCGTGTTATCGAACCTTCTGGCTGTGGAAGCGGTCTCTTTTCACTTATTCTATCGGAATCCCCTGGGGATTTGCAAGGCCACAATTCACACCTCCCTTGCACTGAAGCAGAGTCACCGGCCTGGTGGCACTATCACCAGGTTGTTCACCTCGAGACCCAGCTAATGTTCTGGGGCACCTGGGTTCAAATCCTGGCAGGGCGGTTGGTGAAATATGAGGTGCCTGGAATTAATCAAGGACAACTGTTTGGCCAAAAACAAGAAACGTTTGGTCCTTTCACGACAGAACCTGCCACCCTTGCCCGGTCTGATTGATATATGACTCCCAACCCCACAGCAATGTGGGTGACCCTCCACCCCCCACTGGGTGACTAGGGACAGCCTACTCCATGTAGTAAGTCCCACATCCTGTGAACGTAATTCTTAAAAATGTAGCTTTGGTGAAGTCTCCACGACCGTTTGTCTTGTCTGCTGACCAGATGGGTTTGCCACATTCCCTACGCCCCCCCCCCCCCCGCCCAGCCATTCGCGGAGAGGAAACCCCTTTGCCATCTCCCCACTCCCCCTTAAACGATCTGCCGCTTCTGCCCACAGCGAGGGGAAGACCCAAGTGGGAAGTGAAGGGTTAAAACATAAAGAGCGGCGTTCCGAAAGGAAGGCGAGAGGAATCCATTAAAGTCAGTCGGCAAGTTCCCAGGAGGCTGGTTGATGAATGTGCTGTTTTCATGTCATTGGCAAAGTCATCAGCCAAGCTGCAGGGTCTGAGATTACACTCGCACCTTGAGTCTGCTCACATCCAGCAGCTCCTCGGGAGCTCACGGTGAGTGAGTCAAGCACACGTCACCTTCCCCAACCCTCACCAACTGCTTCCCCTCCTTCTCGATCCCCCAGTCTCCACTCTGCCCTACATCATGCTCACGTCCCTCACCAGCACCCAGGCTGGTGAGACTCTCAGACAACGGTGTGCTGTCCCTGCATCGGCCAGTCTCACCCCACATCCGAGTGAAGGTGGCTCAGAGCAGGAATCGCCTGGAGATGGACCTCTGCCCCAGACGTTCGGCCTCTGTCCGATATCCCTCCCTAGTGTTCGTGTTCCCTCAGCGTCTTCACCTTGAGCTGTCTCAGCTTCCACCAGATCAGGTCTCAACAGCGTGACCCAGTCCTGCTCACCTATAACCTCTGACACATGTGGCCTCCCATCTTAACATGTTCCTAGTCCTAATCCCCTGTAACCTCTTACCCAACTAGTCTTCCATCTTAACCCGGTCAGATATAACCTCTTACCCACCTGGTCTCCCATCTTAACCCGTTCATATATAACCTCTTACCCAACTAGTCTCCCATCTTAACCCGTTCATATATAACCTCTTACCCAACTAGTCTCCCATCTTAACCCAGTCATATATAACCTCTTACCCACCTGGTCTCCCATCTTAACCCGTTCAGATATAACCTCTCACCCAACTGGTCTCCCATCTTAACCCATTCATATATAACCTCTTACCAAACTAGTCTCCCATCTTAACCTGTTCAGATATAACCTCTTACCCAACTGGTCTCCCATCTTAACCCGTTCATATATAACCTCTTACCCAACTAGTCTCTCATCTTAACCCGTTCATATATAACCTCTCACCCAACTGGTCTCCCATCTTAACCCGGTCAGATATAACCTCTTACCCAACTAGTCTCCCATCTTAACCCGTTCATAACTAACCTCTGACCCACCTGGTCTCCCATCTTTAAGCTGTTCCCAAGCCCAGTCACCTTCCTCCCACTTTACCTTGTTCCTAGTCCTAATGGCCTATAATCTCTGAGCAGACTGTCCTCTCTCACAATTCCAGTTTGTATCAGATTGCCACCACTCCCTATCCCTGCAATATGAACCCTCAGTCATTCTACTATCACAGAGGTCCTACATTAAGGACCAGCCTGGCAAATCTCTGGGATAATAGTTTCAAATCACACCCATATTCCTTGATTCCTCTAAGGCTTAAAATCTATTAATCATAGAGATAGATTGACTTAGCTATCTCTACATCTTAAAAATACTTAGCTATCTCTACGTCTTAAAAATACCCGGTGACTGACCACAGCCCTCTGGGCTAAAGAACGCCAATGATTCACAACTCCTGGAGTGAACAGGTCTCTCCTCACCTTGATACTAAATGGCAGGCCCTGTATCCTGAGATTATGTTATCTAGTCTAGATCGTCCCTCTGGGGGAAGCAACCTAACAGTGTCAAAACTGTCAAGCCCTTTGGGAATTTCTTACCTTTGAACGAGATCGTTTCTCATTCTCCTAAACACCACCAAAAATGGGGGTCATCCTCCTCAGTGTTCCCTTGTAGGACAACCCTCTCATCCCCTGGGATCAATCCAGTAAGTCCTTGTTGTCCCCCCATCTAAGGTAGTGTGATCTTCCTTTGCTACAGAGACGCTCTACTGTTTATAACTGTGGCAAGAGCTCCTCATTTCCGAGCCATCACCCCCTCCCCCACCTGGTAATAACGGGGTGATTTGCCTGTCGGATAGTTGGCTGCACTTGCGAACTTTCTCTGATTCGTTGACAAGGACCATTGGAAAGAATCCTCTGCATTCCTCTCTCGTCGCTCACCTTTTCGAACGTTATTCTGTGTTTCCGACCAAACTGCATCGTTTCACAACACCTCGCCTGCCATCTTCTTACCCCATCCAGCGCTGGATCAACAATATTGGATGCATTGTGCCGCGCCAGGGCAGACACGATGGGCCGAATGGCCTTCTTCCATGCCTTAACAATTCTGCGACACCACCCCCACGTGCTACCTTTTCCCCCTTCGGGGAACGACGGTGAAAAGAAAACATGGAGGCCAAACACTGCACTACAACCAATCCTGGTGGGAACCTGAACCAGGAGGCCCTAACCCAGAGGTAGGGATACTACCACAAGACCTCCACGCCCAAGAACCGAGTCTTGTAGCATCCCTGCCACCCCTAAAGTGACCATTTTATTCCAACTCTTGGTTTTCTCTGCCAAACAGTCCGGAATGCATGCTAACGCATTCCATCCAAAATCAACAAGATGCGAGGCAGTGGTAACATCACTTGGCGAGCAGCCATCACTTGGTAAAGGCTAATGGTCAAAGGGGATGGGGGTGGGTGGGGTTCAAATCTCTACCTGTGGAGATAGCTAGTTTCAGCATTTGGTTCACCAACATTCCTTCAGACAAGGGAATCTGTGTCTCTGCCTGGTCTGGCCTACACGTGACTCCAGACCCACTGCCCCCCTGAATGATCGAGCGAGCCATTCAGTTCAAAGCCGACGGGTAGGAAACGCTGCCCTTCTGAAAATCCAGACGTGCTCCCTCCCAGCCGAATGGTTGAAGGGCTCAAGCTGCTGAACAATCTGCTCCCGCTCTGATGGTGCTAACAGAATGCCCACCTATTGCAGAACATCCTCAACGCTGCCCAATTAGCAGACAGACGGCGTTTAGCAGAGGACACCCTAACCCCGGAATCAGAAGGCCGTGCGTCCAGTCCCACTTCTGAGACAGTCAAAGAGACCCATCCAGCACGGAAACAGACCCTTCGGTCCAACTAGCCCATGCCGACCATAATCCCAAAGTGAACTACTTCCACCTGCCTGCTCCTGTCCCATATCCCTCCAAAACTTTCCTATTCATGGACTTATCCAAATCTCTTTTAAAGGTTGTGACTGTACCCGAATCCACCCTTCCACCCTCCAGGCTAATTCAACCCCCACCAGGGGCAGACCTCAGTACAGATACTGTAATGAAGTTCGAAGTGTCTGTCGAGGAAGCTGGTATTTTGATAAAAAAAGATTAAAAACCCATTCACTTACATTTTGAATTCTACCAAATATTTATTCCTTACAAAGTGAAGCACATGTATTAATTGTCGCTTTTGAAGCACTGGATCTGTCAAGTTGTGAACTGACAGGAATGCCACTGGAACAATGAGAGGTTGTGAAAGGAGCCATGCAGCATTGGCTTTTTAATGTTATCCCTCAGGCTTCTGTCAACAGACAGAGTGAAACAGTAAACACTGACCCCTTTTCTTTTAAACACTGCAGGCAGCTATTTTCAAATACTTAAAGGGAAGGGTGTTTAAATGCTTTGAAAGCTTGGCATCTCACTTGATAGCTCCAATGAACTGAATATTTGGAGTCCCAAACGATGCTTGACCACACCCAAAATGCACATTGTCTCTTACTAACGGCACCTGATTCTGTCAAAAGTATCCTGGGACCATATAGCCTCATAGAGATGTACAGCATGGAAGCAAACCCTTTGGTCCAAATTGTCCAGATACCCTAACCTAATCTCGTCCCATGTGCCAGCACCTGGCCCATATCCCTCCAAACCCTTCCTATTCATATACCCATTCTGATGCCTTTTAAATGCTGTAATTGTACCAGCCTCCACCACATCCTCTGGCAGCTCATTCCATACACGTACCACTTTCTGCTTGAAAAAAGGTGCCCCTTAGGTCCCTTTTACATCTTTCCCCTCTCACCCTATACCTATGCCCTCTAGCTCTGGACTTCTAAAAGGGTACTTCACCAGGCAAAAGGACTTTGGAATGGTTGGACCTTCCCCTACCAGGTCGAAAAAGCTTTATTTCGAATGTCCCCGCTAATGAAAATCAATCTGACTGAAGGTATTTGCCCCGTAACATGTGCATTCGCCCTCTAAACCATATGGTAACCGCCTCCATTTCCAACACCAAGCCCTATCTCTGTGAGAACGGTAGGTTCCGGATTCAGGGGTTCCGAATTCACCAAGATATTTTTTTTCCCCCCCAAGATATTTAAGGCAGAGATGAGGAGGAATTCCTTCTCCCAGAAGGTGGTGAATCTGTGGAATTTTCTTGAACCACGGAAGGCTGCTGAGGCTGGGTCATTGGTTATATTCGAGCCTGAGATAGGCAGATCTTCTTTTATTAATGAGTATGGGAATCAAAGGCCAAGGGGGGAAGGCAGGAGAGGGCAGGGGAGGATGAGCAGATCAGCCATGACCTCACTGAATGGTAGAGCACACTCAATGGGGCTGGATGGCCTCCTTCTACCTCCTACACCTTTCTGGTTATCTAAGACGAAGAACAACTCTGAGCAAAGTTTCGGGCAATGCCCGTTTCGCACATGGTGTCACAGTCACCGTCACTTCTAACATTGCTGTCAAAGATACAACGTCCTTCTGGGCTTCTGACCGACTGCGCGTGGAACTTCACAGTGCAAGTTGCTTGCCACGTTGGTTTGTGGAGCAAACGTTGACTTTGTGGGAATGAAGCTGACTGGGACATCCTGGGAAGGTCAAAGACGCTGTTCAACTCCAGAGTCTGGAGACAGAAATGGAACGCAAACGCTACAGTCGTCCGAGAGCCCACAACTCTGGCACAAATACAGCAAAGGGGATAAACCTGAGAACAGAACGAAATCGAGGCTTTGGCACCGAGTGTTAAAGGAGATGTCAAACCTCCAGGCGTTGCTATGGAAACTGTAGTCTCTGAAGGTTTTTTGCCATGTTAACAGTCCACTGAAAGACTCGACAGACCTCAGAGGAGGAAAAAATGGTCGGAAAGTATTGAGGAAAGGATGAGCGGGGTGGGGGGGGCGGGGGACCTGGGGTTTAGGAAGCTGCAGAGGTTTCAGTTTACCACACACTGTTGCTAAATGCTGAAATCATTCCAAAATCAGGTATCCGTCCCGAGGGGGGATATTCACTTGGAGAAGATCCGATTGCAGCTCCCAGTTTATGACTGACCTGCCGATCGAGGCTGTCGGGCTGACCTTTCGGATGTGGGCATCGTTGGATCTGCCCCTCATTATCTTTCACAAGGTCTTGGCGAAGTTGACCTCCTGGAACCTGCTGCCGTCTTTGGGAGATGGGTACACCCACGGTGCTGTTGGGAAGGCCGCTCCAAAACTTTCACACAGCTGCAACGATGGGGATATCGATACAGCTCCGAGTCAGGGAGGTGTGTGCCTGTGTATGTGTGTGTGTGTATGCGTTGTGTGAGTGTGGTGTTGTGTCTGCCTGTGCGTGTGTAGTTGTGTGCGTGTTGTGTATGTGTACATGTTTGTGTGTGTCTGTCTGTGTGTTGTGTATGTGTGTTGTGTGTGCGCGTGTGTGTGTCTGTGTGTTGTGTGTGTGCGTGTGTCTGTATATGTGTGTCTGTGTGTTGTGTGAGTGTGCGTGTTGTGTCTGCCTGTGCGTGTGTAGTTGTGTGCGTGTTGTGTATGTGTACATGTTTGTGTGTGTCTGTCTGTGTGTTGTGTATGTGTGTTGTGTGTGCACGTGTGTGTGTCTGTGTGTTGTGTGTGTGCGTCTGTGTGTTGTGTGTGTGTCTGTATATGTGTGTCTGTGTGTTGTGTGTGTGTCTGTGTGTATGTATGTGTCTGTGTGTTGTGTATGTGTGTGTGTATGTGTGTGTATATGTCTGTGTGTGTTGTGTATGTGTGTGTATATGTCTGTGTGTGTTGTGTATGTGTATGTCTGTGTGTGTGTATGTCTATGTGTATGTGTGTGTCTGTGTATGTGTGTGTATGTCTGTGTGTGTGTATGTGTGTGTATGTCTGTGTGTGTGTGTATGTCTGTGTGTGTCTGTGTATGTGTCTGTGTGTGTGTGTGTGTATATGTCTGTGTGTGTCTGTGTGTGTGTCTGTGTGTGTGTGTATATGTCTGTGTGTGTATGTGTGTGTATGTCTGTGTGTGTGTATGTCTATGTGTGTGTGTGTGTCTGTGTATGTGTGTGTATGTCTGTGTGTGTGTATGTGTGTGTATGTCTGTGTGTGTGTCTGTGTGTGTGTCTCTGTGTGTGTATATGTCTGTGTGTGTCTGTGTATGTGTCTGTGTGTGTGTGTATGTCTGTGCGTGTGTCTGTGTGTCTGTGTGGGGCTTGGAGCGGTATTTGCAGGTGGTTCCTGTGTATCTGCTGCCCTTGCCCATCTTAGACTGTGTGGTCAAAGGAGCATGCGCGAGTTGCTGCAGTGCATCTTGTAGGGAGTACCCGCTACTGGGCATCACCCCATGTAGTTAGTGAAAACGGGGAAGCTTGAAGGTGGTGGATGGGGTGCTGGTGAAGCAGCTGCTCTTCCCTTGGATGGTGTGAAACATCGTGGATAGAGCAATTTTCCACTTTGCTGAGTAGATGCCAGTGTTGTAGCTGTACCAGTGATGTGGCTACTGCTAGAGCACAAGTCTTCAGGACTACTGCCAGAACGTTGCCAGGGCCCATAGCCTTTGCAATATTCAGTGCCTTCAATAATTCCCTGAGGTGACATGGAGTGAACCGAGTTGGGTGAAGATGGGATGCTTCTGATGCCGGGGACTTGAGGAGGAGGCTGAGGTGGATCATCCACGTCTCCCTTCTGGCTGAAGGTGGATGCAAATACCCGAGCCTTGCTGACCTCCTGGGATCAGATCAGGTGGGAATAAGGAATGGGAAGGGAAGGCAGTTAACGTGTGGGTGTTGTCTTTAGACTCCCTGGAGGAGGCCGAGATGGATCATCCATTCGGCGGGTCTGTCTGGAGCTGGGTGCAAATACTCCTTACTCTGATCTTCTTGGTCATTGAAGATGGAAACATTTGTGGAGCTTCCTCTTCCCGTTAGCTGTTCAAATGACCACCCCCACTATTCACTTCTGGCAAGACTGCAGAACTTCAATACGATCTGCGGATTGTGGGATCGTTTTGCTCTGTCAACTACTTACTGCTTATGCTGTTGGGCGTACAGCTAGCACTTTGTTGTAGCTCCACCAGGTTGAGACTTCACCTTGAGGCATGCCTGGCGTTGCTCCTCTCTCATCCTGGTCATTAAACCCCTGTCTTCACCACAATGGTAGAATGGGGGCGATATGAGTTTACAGACTGTGGCTGGACGCAATTCAGCTGCTGGTGGCCCACAGCTCCTCAGTGGTTGCCCAGTTTTGAGCTTTGAAGTCTGCCCTCCGTTTAGCACAGTGGTGGCATCACACGACGAGGGTGGTGGTAATTTGGTGGGAGATGAGGGTACATCTGGAGAGCTCACTCGAAGAACTGGCGCCAGCACGTTGGACTGAGTGGGCTCCTTCTGTGCTGCGGTATTCAGGGACTCACTAACAGGATTCTCGGCACGAGGTGGGGAGACATTGGCTTTTTATTCAGGGAGGGCTGGTACAATCACGCATTCGGGTAGGATTAGCATCGATTTAGAAAGCGCCCATCCAGTGCTACAAGGTGAAATTGGGAATTCAGTGGTTGCCACCTCTGAGTGGAGCGCCAGTGGGCTGAGGGGATTTCTGGAGATTACAAACGTACGTGTGAGTGAGGAGCAGGAGGACCCCACCGTTGGACCCTCGGGCTGCTCTAGCATTCATCTACATCTTGGCCGATCTGGTTACAACCGGCCCACGATAAGCTTTCACGGTTTTGCGTATCAAGAACCTCTCAGCCTCTGCTTTCAATAAATTCAGAGACTTGAGCTTCACCAACTTTTGAGGAAGAGAATTCCTAACACTCTCATTCATAGAGTCTTAGAGATGTGCAGTACGGAAGCAGACCCTTCGGTTCATCCATACCGACCAGATATCCTAACCCAATCTCGTCCCATTTGCCAGCACTTGGCCCATATCCCTCCAAACCCTTCCTATTCATGTACCCATCCAGGTGCCTTTTAAATGTTGTAATTGTACCAGCCTCCATCACTTCCTCTGGCAGCTCATTCCATACACGTACCACCCTCTGTGTGAAAAAGTTGCCCCTCAGCTCCCTTTTAAATCTTTCCCCTCTCACCCTAAACCTATGCCCCTCTAGTTCTGGACTCCCCTACCCTGAGGAAAAGACTTTGCCTATTTATCCTATCCATGCCCCTCATGATCCTATAAACCTCGATAAGGTCACCCCTCAGTCTCCTACACTCGAGGGGAAACAGCCCCAGCCTATCCCAATAGCTCAAACCCTCCAATCCCAGTAGCATCCTTGTCAATGTTTTCTGACCCCTTTCAAGTTTCACATTTTTCCTCCAGCTGGGAGAACAATCCTTTTCTCAGATTCCACCACTTGAACCGCAAACTCCGACAGCCTTTTCCCCGATGCTTTCAGATGAATAAATTAAGCTTGCACCTTTTTTTCTTCCGAACACCTATGAACGTTTCTTTTTCCCAAATTGGCTGGCTGCAGTGCCATGGAGATTACAGTGTTATTTCTGGGAAGATTCGAGGGCCAATGCTCAAAGAACTAACAAGTGCCTGAGTGAAATCTGAATTTAAAATAAGGCAGCCTGGTGCGTGACATAAAGGCCTTGTACCATTCGGATTAAAAACAGGAAGGACTTTGTGACTAATTGAAAAGGTCTTGCAATCCAACAGCCTTTACAGTTTTTTCTTGCACATGTTCGCTGAGATCTCTGCGCGAAAGCTGTCAATTGTGCAGTGTCTTCACAGTTCCTTATTGCTCATAATTCAGAAGACACTTTGTTCTATCTTTCTTAAGTCTGCAGTGAGGACCTCTCTCTCTCACACACACACACACACACACACACACACACACACACACGGATCATTTTCCCCACTCCTGGAATAAACATTGCTCCCTGCACATTTTACCTGTCAATACCTCACTCTAGCTACCTGCTCTCATTTGCACAATTTACTGCACACCTTTAGTGCCAAAGGCAAATCTGGACACACACGCTTTCCATTTTGGTCACAGCGTTGAGCCGAGGAGTTGGGAGGTCAGGTTGCAGCGGTAAAGGACATTCATAAGGGCCATTTCTGGAATTGTAATCCTGGTTCCCCTGCTGTAGACAAGATGTCGTTCAACTTGAAGAGGTTCAGAAAAGATTCACAAGGATGTTGCCAGGGTTGGAGGGTTTGAGCTACAGGGAGAGGCTGAACAGGCTGGGGCTGTTTTCCCTGGAGCGTCGGAGGCTGAGGAGTGACTTTATAGAGGTTTATAAAATTATGAGGGGCATGGATAGGAGAAATAGACAAAGTCTTTTCCCTGGGGTGGGGGAGTCCAGAACCAGAGGGCATAGGTTCAGGGTGAGAGGGGAATGATTTAAAAGAGAGCTAAAGTGCAACGTTTTCACGCAGAGGGTGGTACGCATATGGAACGAGCTGCCAGAGGGAGTGGTGGAGGCTGGTACAATGACAGCATTTAAAAGGCATCTGGATGGGTATATGAATAGGAAGGGTCTAGAGGGAAATTGGTCAAATGCTGGCAAATATTTCAAGCCTAATTCAGGATATCTGGTCGGAATGGATGAGTTGGACTGAAGAGTCTGTTTCTGTGATCCACCATTTGAGTTCTTGGCCTGAGTAATAAGCCCTTACAGCACACCACCAGTCCAATTTCCATACATTATCCTTGCTTTCCAGTCTCTATCTCTTCTGTAATTTGCCGACATTATGATGCGCTGCCTCCCATTTATATGCACTTTTAAGTCTGTCGACATTCTGTCTTGTGTGATACCTTGTTAGGTGCCTTCTGGGGTCCGTGTAAACTAACTGACTAATTTCCCACCTTCAGTCAGGTACAGGCTGGGGGCTTCCCCCGCAGCTCGGAACCCACAGACCCCGCACACTTGCTGCAGCTAGTTGTTCACCAGCTCGACGTCTCTCAGGCCCTCGAACCCCTGCTGCCACTCGATACCTGGACCGCTTGCCTCTGTTTTCAACACGCCTCGTGGCCTGGAGTGGCCACCTGAGGCCGGAGTTGCGTGTTCAGAGGCACGGACGCTACCCGCTGCAACACAAGAGCTCGTTCCAGAGGCTGCTTGCCGAAAAGATAATTCTTTCCGGAGAAAGGGAGGACTGCAGATGCTGGAGATCGGAGCTGAAAAAATGTGTTGCTGGAAAAGCGCAGCAGGTCAGGCAGCGTCCAAGGAGCAGGGGAATCGACGTTTCGGGCACGAGCCCTTCTTCGGGAATGAGGAAAGTGTGTCCTTTCCAGCAACACACTTTCAGCTCGATAAAGAAAATTCCGCCAGATTCAGTGGAGCAAACTCATGGCGGTTCTCTCTCTCTCCCTCTCTGATCAGTTCACATTAATCTGTGTGCTCAGTCATTCTATCCCTCAGTAGAGATTGCTTTATGTCTCTCTGGACCACAGCTCCAGTCTCCTTCCCTTCACTTAATCAGAAGGAGAGGGACTAGTGTCTTTTTACATAATTTATGTGCTGAGTACGCTCACATGGCCTTCCTCCCAATCTCTCAGCTCAGTGTGATGTCAGCACCCAGGGAAACCTTCCTCTCTCTCTCTCTCCTCCCCTTACAGTCTGCTCCTATATGAGTTTCCCTTATCCCACTGCACAGACTGCCTCCAGTCAGTGGGTCACCAAGCTCTCACGGCTGTGGGAAGACTCCATGGTCTCCTCTGACTCAGGTGGTTTAGCCACAAGGACCAGGAATGTGCCCAGTTTGACCTGCCTCATGCCACTTAGATTAAAGTGGTGCATCTGGCACCCCACCCTCAGAGGCAAAAACGTTGTGGGATCACATCCTGATCCAAAAGACCCGGGTGTCAAGACCTGGGCAAACACCCGCAGGCAAACGTGGAGGCTGGAGGTGGAGGGGAATGGACTCACTGGTAAGCTTAGGACAGACATTATTCCTGAGTCTGTAGTCACATCCAAGTCAGGATGGTATGAGACTCAGAGATTGCTTGTAGTTATGTGTGAGAGTCTGTTTATATGTGAGTGTGTGTGCGTCTGTGTGTGTGTTTATGTGAGAGTGTGTGCGTCTGTGTGTGTGTGTGCCTGTATATGTGCGTGGTATGTGCGTGTGTGTGAGAGTGCATGTGAGATCGTGTGTGAGTGTGTGTGTGTATGTGCGTGAGAGTGTGTCAGAGTGAATGTGTGTATGAGTGAATGTGTGTGTGTGAGTGACTGTACGAGTGTGAGAATGCGTGTGCATGTGTGAGAGTGTGTGAGAGTGTGCGCGTGTGTGTGTGTGTGTGTGTAAGAGTGTCTGTGTGTGTGAGTGTGCTCCTCCTTGTTCCTTTAGATGGGCGATCGGAAGAGGCTGCCAAGGGGGGTGCAATGGTGAGCTGCTGTAGTGCATCCAACAGATGATGCCCACTGCTGCCCGGGGGCACTGGGAGTGAACAGTGAGGGTGGTCAGTGGGCTGTCAGTCAAGTGGGCTAATCCGGCATCGAGTGTTGTGGGTGCTGCACCAATCTGGGTAAGTGCAGACTGTTCCATTAAACCCCTGATTTGGCACAGGCTCACCAGGACATCTCACATGGTGAGGGGACAAGTATTGGGCAGCACCTCATGTTTCCCCTACCTCTCGGTTACAAGCGGGAAGGTGAGTAAAGTCCCTGACCAGAGCCTCATGGCAAATTTACCGGAGAGGGTCCGGGGCATTTGACACATCCTCGGATCAACAGAGACCCTCTGGGGGCTGCCTCCTGTCAGATCATTCTGCCTCAGCCTCAGCTTGGAAAGGGGTCAGCTGGGCATCCATTACTGGTCTGCCTTTGCGACTTGCACAAGTTTGCCCACCTTCTTAGATGCTCCTTGCTCACCTGGCATTGCCATCACTCCTCTCCCCCTCCCCACCGGCCACAGGCTCCACCTCCACCACAACCAAGGAATGGGGACCGCTTGCAGTCCCAGCGGTGGCCAGCACTGCTGGCGGCGCTGCTGGGCATTACCGGACAGCCAATCGGATTAGCCGATAGCTCACCGAGATGGGACTCCCCTCCCCAAGTGAGGGGTAGGAATCCCACCAAAACCCTCAGAGTTTTAACCGAGTGTGTGCGTGGTTGGGGTGTGGGGAGAGAAACGAGAGGGTTTGTGAATGGCACAAAGCAGGACAGGGAGAGACATGACCAGCCAGAACACGGTGAAGTCACCAAGAGAGAGCAGACTGATAGTGAATTTAACCTGAAGGACAGCATGCCCTCAGGTGAGGGGAGAGGCTGAGAAGGGGAGTTCTTCACAGTGACCTCAGGCAGTAGTAGGAATTGAACCCACTGTGTCACTCTGCATCACAGACTGAGCTAACTGACTCCCCCCCCCAGGTACCACTGCTGGAGTGGAGCGTTGGAGGCTGAGGGGTGACCTTATAGAGGTTTATAAAATCATGAGGGCATGGATAGGGTAAATAGACAAGGTCTTTTCCCTGGGGTGGGGGAGTCCAGAACTAGAGGGCATAGGTTTAGGGTGAGAGGGGAAAGATATAAAAGAGACCTAAGGGGCAACTTTTTCACACAGAAGGTGTGTGTGTAAGGAATGAGCTGCCAGAGGAAGTGGTGGAGGCTGGTACAATGGCAACATTTAAGAGGCATTTGGATGGGTATATGAATAGGAAGGGTTTGGAGGGATATGGGCTGGGTGCTGGGGAATGGGACTAGACTGGGTTGGGATATCTGGTCAGCATTGACGAGTGGGACCGAAGGGACCATTTCCGTGCTGTACATCTCTATGACTCTGGGAAGCTGTCTCAGTTAACGTTGCTGATGTAGTTAACAATTCCCAGGGGCGGGAGCATACGCGAGAAAGGTATGCGTTGAACAGTGCATCACAGGAAGCAGGCATTCAGCCCATCATGGCTAGGTCAGCTCTTTGAAGGAGCTGCTTAATTAGTTCCATGTTCCCCAAAAGCCCAGCAATTGTGCGAAACGCCTTGGGAACAGTGCGGCACATTAACAGCACTGACATAAATTGCTGTATCACTTGAGTGAGTGTCTCAAGGGCCGGTTCAGAATCGACCCACATGACAATGGGCTGTGATTATTAACCTGACCTGAACAGTTGAAGGAGGTGAAGGGGGAAATGAAGAACAAACGGCCCTCGCAGCATCCGAGCTCGGTAATGAGCTGGACGGACATTCCCAGGAGGAGGTGGCTGCGCTCTGTGAGCGGCCCAGTGGTCTGGTCAGTGGGCCAGGGAAGGGATCTTACCAGCTCATGTAACACAGCCGCCTCCCCTCATGGTATGTTTCCCGTACTTAACTGTGAATGGGGGATGGGGAGAGAGGTTAATCCCCTCCACTGGGAACAAGCTGCCTGGTGTCTGACTGTGGAGGGTCGGGGGGGGGGCGTTTGGAGGAAGTGATGGGAGGATAAAGCGTATTCAGAGAATTCTTACTTTCTGGCACAGGACTGTTTCGAGAGAAATGATTCTCCACTGGGAGCAGGTTGCTGTGTAAAAGTGAGGCGTTCGGTGGAATTGTACCACTGTCTGCAATCCTGACCAGAGGCTGTTTTCTTATTACATTTGACATCTTCTTGTCTTCATTTTCATGTCCTATTATAAACGTTTTCATCCATTTGTTAACATCAGACAGGTAACATCAGCTGATGCGTCCAATTCAATTGCACAATAGCCATTCAGCCTGTGGGCTGCGTATTCACTGGAAAAGTCTAGGCTCGCTGGACTGACCTTCTGAGAGGGGTCAAGGGACCAGCCCTCCTGCTTCTTGTTCGCTGGCCGTGAGAATGATTGTAAGACCCTCCAGATCGGAGACGGTTACAGAGAGTGGTGAACTCGGCCCGGACAATCACAAAGGCCGAGTTCTATAGAAATCCATCGCTGTCAAGGAAAGGCCGCCAGCATTCTCAAAGATCCATCCCACCCTGGGAATGTGTTTCTACAATCTCTACCATCAGGGAGAAGGTACAGAAGCCTGAACACACACACACACACCAGACGGTTTCGAAACAGTTTCTACCCTCCTGTTGTTAGAATACTGAAGGGACTCACAAACTCTTAATATTCGCCTGTACCTGTGTTTTGGTTTTTGCCACTGTTTCCCTATTAACTATCTACGCTACTAAACTCTGTGATCTGCCTGTATTGCTCGCAAGACAAAGCTTTTCACTGTGCCTCGGTACACGTGACAATAAATTCAATTCAATTCAATTAGCTGCCCACTGTGAATTGCTGTGGAGATAGTGGTATTGAGCAGTCTGCCTGAATCGCTGTGCTCAGAGTCATGTTCCAAAGGGAGCTTGAGAATGTTGTCCGAACAGCACTGAAAGGACAGTAACACTGTTCCATACCTGCAATATGCATAGCTCGGGAGGGGAACTTGTCGATGGTAAGCATGCAGGCAGGAAGAAACATCACCTGAGCCACAACGTCTTTTGGAACTCAATAGAAATATACTGAACTTTTTGCAGGTGCTGACCTCGGAGTGTTTGACGGGATGGTGGAGAAGAAGGCTTTGTTTTGTATCCAGACAAAGCTGGAGTGTAGATGGTGATACCTAACCCATGGTGTACCTGCTCCAGGAGTGTCTTTTAGGTACACCGTAGGAAGGTCTTTATACAGTCATTGTGTCATAGAGTTATACAGCACAGAAACAGACCCTGTGTTCCAACTCGTCCATGCCAACCAGATATCCTAGTCCCATTTTCCAGCACTTGGCCCATATCCCTCTTAAACCCTTCCTATTCATATACCCATCCAGATAACTTTTAAATGTTGCAATTGTACCAGCTTCCACCATTTCCTCTGGCAGCTCATTCCATACACGCACCACCCTCTGTGTGAAAACATTGTCCTGCTTAAATCTTTCCCCTCTCACCTAAAACGTATGCTCTTCAGTTTTGGGTTGACTTACCCTAGAGAAAACACCTTGACTATTTACCTGATCCATACCCCCTCATGATTTTGTAAACCTCTATAAGATCACCCCTCAGCCTCTGACGCTCCAGGGAAAACAGCCCCAGCCTGTTCAGCCTCTCCCTGTCGCTCAAATCCTCCAACTCTGGCACCATCCTTGTAAATCTTCTCTGAACCCTTTCAACTTTTTCAACATTCTTCCATATAGCTGAGAGACCAAAACTGATTGCAGCATTCCAAAAGTAGACTAAGCAACACCCTGTACAGCTGCAACATGACCTCCCAATTCCTGTACTCAATGCATTGTGTATCTAACCTTCCCTGGGAGTGTTTGATGGGGGACAATGTAGAGAGAGCTTTACTCTGTATCTAACCCTGTGCTGTCCCTGTCCTGGGAGTGTTTGATGGGGACAATGTAGAGAGAGCTTTACTCTGTATCTAACCCTGTGCTGTCCCTGTCCCGGGAGTGTTTGATGGGGACAGTATAGAGGGACCTTTACTCTGTATCTAACCCCATGCTGTCCCTGTCCTGGGACAGTTTGATGGGAGTGGGTAGAGGGAACACCAGGCTTTCTGAAGGAAAGCAAGTTTTTGTGGTTCGATATTAACCTCTCAAAGCTTTCAACAGACACCAAGAACCAATGGGGCTATAAATTCTGTGTCTTATGATCCTGCTCCACAACCACCCGATGAAGGAGCAGCGCTCTGAAAACTAGTGCCTCCAAACAAACCTGTTGGACTGCAACCTGGTGTTGGGTGATTTTTAACAATGGAGAGAATTCAACTGAAACTCTATTGATTGTGACTGTTATGATTTTGCATCAAGTAGCCTGGATGTCCGTTCCTAAAAGCATTGTGGGTGTACAGCAGATGGACCTGCTGGAATTCTAGAAGGCCGCTCACCATTCGCATTCCAGCGACATTAAAAACTTGGACGACAAATGCTCCTCTTGCCAGTGAGGCCCACATAGTGTAAACAAGTAAAAGGGAATGATGAATAGTTACTGAGCATACAGCACTCTCCAGCTCAGCACTCTGTAATTTCATTGGATTGCTCCTCTGAGTGCAGCTGGTTTGAATATGTAAATTATTAATCCCCCCCCTCCCCACAACCAGCCCCTGGGGCCCACCATCTATTATTCACGGCATCGTGACCATCATCATTCTGCAGCCATTGCTATTACACCTCCCTGGACACACTGTGATGTACCTTACAGCTCGATATGTCTCAGGTGGTATGCATCTCCTGTAATGTTAGGGAAAGACCTCAGCCTGGGGTCTTCCTGAAGTTAAATGGGGGGGGGGTCTGCTCGGTTATCGGACCCTCCTGGTGTCTCTAACGCATGTCAATGTAAGCTGGTTCAAGTAAAAGATTCTTTTGGTTTATTTGGATCGAGTCAAACTGCAATGTTTCCCTGATATACTACCGTACAGAACCGAATTGCATTTGTGACTATGTATATACGAAGGCATTTTTTATTAATAAAGTAAATTTTGAAATTTAAAAAAATTGTATTTCAATCTCAGAGTGGATAGAGTCAAACGCGAATGTTTGTTTCCCTGATATGCTACTGTACAGATCCAAACTGTGTCAGGGACCTGGCATGCACATAAAGGTACTTTTATAAATGAAGCATACTTTTGAAATAAATAGATAAAATTCAATCTCTGACTCTGTGGTTTGTGTCAAGGTTCGTCCCAAGCAGCTCCGTGACTCCGTGCTCTCCGGGCTATTCCCCAGGACACACACCGAGACAAACATCGACTGTGCGCCTGGAGGACCATCCCCTTGGTGAGAGACGCTCTTTGGTCTGTCCGAAACCTGTCAGTCTTCCAGGGCAAGGAGTTGACCCCGACTGAGTGTTGCGGACTGGCACTTCCCAAGCTCCAGGACTACGTGCTGAGGGACGCGCCAAAGCTTGGGGCAGCTGCTACCAAGGGGCAAAGGGGAAAGACCACTGTCTGGGGTCTTCCTACTGAAGGTAAATGGGGTCCATTCAGTTATTGGACCCTCCCAGTGCCTCAAGTACATGTAAATAGTCTCCTGAATAAGAAATGTATTGGGTTTGTTTGTTTTACTCATGTAAAGACTGTACAGAATTGAACTGCTCTGATATCTATGTACGTATGTTATTATGAATAAAGTATTTTTTTGAAATAAAAATTAATTTCAGTCTCTGTATGTGGTGTTTTGGGTAGCTAGCTGTACCCAGTGTGATATTGATTATAGCTTACTGCACCTGTACATTGCAGTTTTCTGAACCCTGTGTGCTTTACTGTATATTACAGGTTTTCCCTGTGATGGGCTTGACAAAGTGCTGTGCCTGGTGTAACATACATTACAGCTGTCAGGACAGGTTGTGATTTCGATTACAGTCTCTACACCTAAGTATGATGTGCCTTTCTGTTACTGAAGTGAGGTGTATTACACATCCCTGCAAATGGTGTGATTTAGTTTGCAATCTCTGCACCCGATTGTGTGAATCGTGTTACAGTCCTCTGTATCCGGAATGATGTGCGTTTCAGGGTTTGTTTAACTGTTGCGATACGTATCACAGCTCTCTTTACCCAGTACAATATTTATTACAGACCTCAATACGCGAAGTGATGTGGATTACAGTCTCCCTGTACCCAGGACAATATTTAAAACAGACCATTTCATGTTTGAAACCATATTCTGAAGGACCCTGGCTATTGACAATGATTAGATTAGGTTCCCTACAGTGTGGAAACAGGCCCTTCGGCCCAACCAGTCCACACCGACCCTCCGAAGAGTAACCCACCCAGACCCACTCCCCTCTGACTAATGCACCTAACTCTATGGGCAATTTAGCATGGGCCAATTCACCTGACCTGCACATCTTTGGACTATGGGAGGAAATCAGAGCACACCCACGCAGACACGGGGTGGGTGCAAACTCCACCCAGACAATTGCCCGAGGCGGGAATTGAACCGGGGACCCTGGTGCTGTGAGGCAGCAGTGCTAACCACTGAACCACCGTGCCACTGCCATCTCCTGGTGGTCAACAGAGATTCAAAGGTATATTGCCTGGGATTGAAAGTCTGAGTGATGTGAAAAGCCTGGATTGGCTTTGTTTGTTTTCCCTGGAGCAGATGAGGCTGAAGGGGGAATTGGATCGAAGGATATGAAATTATGAGAGGCATGGACAGGATAGATCAGGAGAATCTTTTGCACAATGCAGCTGTGTCTTAGAGCAGAGGGCAGAAATTCAAAGTGAGGACGAAGTGGTTTATCGGGATCTGAGTAAGATCTTTCTTACCCAGAGAGTAGAGGTAATGTGGAACGTGTTGCCTGAGAGGGTGGTGGAGGTAGGTACTCTCATTACCGTTCACAAGCATCTGGCTGAGCATTTAAAACATCAGGGCACACTGACTATGGAACAAGTGCAGGTAAATAGGATTAATGTAGTTTGGTGGTTGTTGGTCAGCATAGATATATTTGGCCGAAGGGCCTGCATGTATACTGCATCACTCTCTATGATTTCAGCACTCGGTGCTGTGTGGATTACAGTCTCTTTGCCCAGTACGATGTGTATTAAAGACCCCAGTACACAGTGTGATGTGGATTACAGTCCCTGTACCCAGTACAATGTATATTACAGACCCCAGTACACAGTGTGATGTGGATTACAGTCCCTGTACCCAGTACAATGTATATTACAGACCCCAGTACACAGTGGGACATGGATTACAGTCTCTGTACCCAGTACGATGTATATTACAGACCCCAGTACACAGTGGGGCGTGGATTACAGTCTCTGCAGCCAGTACAATGTATATTACAGACCCCAGTACACAGTGTGATGTGGATTACAGTCTCTGTACCCAGTACGATGTATATTACAGACCCCAGTACACAGTGTGATGTGGATTACAGTCCCTGTACCCAGTACAATGTATATTACAGACCCCAGTACACAGTGGGACATGGATTACAGTCTCTGCAGCCAGTACAATGTATATTACAGACCCCAGTACACAGTGTGATGTGGGTCACAGTCTCTATGCCCAGTACGATGTGTATTACAGACCCCAGTACACAGTGTGATGTGGATTACAGTCTCTGCACCCAGTACGATGTATATTACAGACCCCAGTCCACAGTGGGACGTGGATTACAGTCTCTGTACCCAGTACGATGTATATTACAGACCCCAGTCCACAGTGCCATGTGGGTTACAGTCTCTGTATCCAGTACGATGTGTATTACAGACTCTAGTACACCGTGCCATGTGGGTTACAGTCTCTGTATCCAGTACGATGTGTATTACAGACCCCAGTCCACAGTGTGATGTGGATTACAGTCTCTGTATCCAGTACGATGTATATTACAGACCCCAGTACACAGTGTGATGTGGATTACAGTCTCTGTATCCAGTACGATGTATATTACAGACCCCAGTACACAGTGTGATGTGGATTACAGTCCCTGTACCCAGTACGATGTATATTACAGACCCCAGTACACAGTGTGATTTGGGTTACAGTCTCTATACCCACTACGATGTATATTACAGACCCCAGTACACAGTGTGATCTGGGTTACAGTCCCTGAACCCAGTATGATGTGTATTACAGACCCCAGTACACAGTGCCATGTGGGTTACAGTCTCTGTATCCAGTACGATGTATATTACAGACCCCAGTACACAGTGTGATCTGGGTTACAGTCCCTGAACCCAGTACAATGTATATTACAGACCCCAGTCCACAGTGGGACGTGGATTACAGTCTCTGTACCCAGTACGATGTATATTACAGACCCCAGTCCACAGTGCCATGTGGGTTACAGTCTCTGTATCCAGTACGATGTGTATTACAGACTCTAGTACACAGTGCCATGTGGGTTACAGTCTCTGTATCCAGTACGATGTGTATTACAGACCCCAGTCCACAGTGTGATGTGGATTACAGTCTCTGTATCCAGTACGATGTATATTACAGACCCCAGTACACAGTGTGATGTGGATTACAGTCTCTGTATCCAGTACGATGTATATTACAGACCCCAGTACACAGTGTGATGTGGATTACAGTCCCTGTAGCCAGTACGATGTATATTACAGACCGCAGTACACAGTGTGATCTGGGTTACAGTCTCTATACCCACTACGATGTATATTACAGACCCCAGTACACAGTGTGATCTGGGTTACAGTCCCTGCACCCAGTATGATGTGTATTACAGACCCCAGTACACAGTGCCATGTGGGTTACAGTCTCTGTATCCAGTACGATGTATATTACAGACCCCAGTACACAGTGTGATCTGGGTTACAGTCCCTGAACCCAGTACAATGTATATTACAGACCCCAGTCCACAGTGGGACGTGGATTACAGTCTCTGTACCCAGTACGATGTATATTACAGACCCCAGTCCACAGTGCCATGTGGGTTACAGTCTCTGTATCCAGTACGATGTGTATTACAGACTCTAGTACACAGTGCCATGTGGGTTACAGTCTCTGTATCCAGTACGATGTGTATTACAGACCCCAGTCCACAGTGTGATGTGGATTACAGTCTCTGTATCCAGTACGATGTATATTACAGACCCCAGTACACAGTGTGATGTGGATTACAGTCTCTGTATCTAGTACGATGTATATTACAGACCCCAGTACACAGTGTGATGTGGATTACAGTCCCTGTACCCAGTACGATGTATATTACAGACCCCAGTACACAGTGTGATCTGGGTTACAGTCTCTATACCCACTACGATGTATATTACAGACCCCAGTACACAGTGTGATCTGGGTTACAGTCCCTGCACCCAGTATGATGTGTATTACAGACCCCAGTACACAGTGCCATGTGGGTTACAGTCTCTGTATCCAGTACGATGTATATTACAGACCCCAGTACACAGTGTGATCTGGGTTACAGTCCCTGAACCCAGTACAATGTATATTACAGACCCCAGTACACAGTGTGATGTGGATTACAGTCCCTGTACCCAGTACGATGTATATTACAGACCCCAGTACACAGTGTGATCTGGGTTACAGTCCCTGTACCCAGTATGATGTGTAATACAGACCCCAGTACACAGTGTGATCTGGGTTACAGTCCCTGTACCCAGTACGATGTATATTACAGACCCCAGTACACAGTGTGATCTGGGTTACAGTCCCTGTACCCAGTACGATGTATATTACAGACCCCAGTACACAGTGTGATCTGGGTTACAGTCCCTGTACCCAGTATGACGTATATTATATGATTCTATCCGCTGAATTTAAATGCTCAAGCCACATTTCATTTTCGTCCGATTCTTGTCAGACTGAAAATGTACCACGGTTGCTGTAATGGAGGGGCGGAGGGGTTTACACAGCTGCAGATGCTACTTGCTTTCAGGAGGGCAGTTTTTGTTGAGAGCAAACTGCAGTGCACCCCCTCTCGGCCCAGCCTCTCCCCTCCCCACCCCACTCCCCCCCCCCCCCCGCCCCCACTCCCTTGCCTCTCCTTCAGACTGTTTGTAGTGGGTGCACTGTAGCGTGGTGACTGAAGAGATGCCAACACCTTCACACATTATTGGACTGTACGCGAGGTGCCGAACAGCCCACAGCACTGGCAGGACTGTCTGTGACGGTTACCCATCCCTCAGGTCTAGCTCCGTGGCTAATACTCCCACTTCCCAAGGCCATCGGCTCAAGTCCGACACCAATCAGAGAAACACAGCCTGAAATGTCCAGGGTGGGCACCCAGGGAGTGCTTTAACCCCAGGTGCGTCTTTCACATGAGGGGTTAAACTCTAATATTCACAATCGCTCTCTACTGTTCACCTCACAAACATAGACATTGCTCGGAGCTGGACGATACTCAGATGTCATTCCTCAGTCTCCCAGCTGATCGTGCAGCTGACCCTGGGTTAAAGGCAGCAACCGCCTGCATTAACGTGGCACCTTAACAGACCCCTCTCAGGAACGTTCAGAGAGCCGAGGACCACCAGTTCGGTCAAAGAGCTGCTTCTGAAGAGCGCTTCAACGAAGGGAAGCGAGGTTTGAGGGGCTAATCGCAGGGTTTAGGGCCCAACACTGCTGTTGGGGTGGTGGGGCAAGTCAAATGGCGGGTCAAAGGAACAACGGTGGCACGGTGGCACAGTGGTTAGCGCTGCTGTCTCACAGCACCAGGGACCCCCGGGTTCGATTCCCACCTCAGGCAACTGTCCGTGTGGAGTTTGCACATCCTCCCTGCGTCTGCGTGGGTTTCCTCTGGTTTCCTCCCACAGTCCCAAGGTGTGCAGGTCAGGGTGGATTGGCCGTATGTTCAGAGATGTGTAGGTTAGGTGCCTTAGTCAAGAGTAAATATAGAGTAATAGGGTAGGGGAATGGTTCTGGGCGAATTACTCTTCGGAGGGTCGGTGTGGACTTGTTGGGCCGAAGGGCCTGTTTCCACACTGTCGGGAACCTAATCGAATCAAAACCCATCGTGGTTCAGAAACAGGAAGAGGACAAGCTCCAGGCTGACACACTCAGCTGGGGTGCTGCACTGTCAGAGGGGTCATCATTTGGGGGTGGAGGGGAGATAGGGAACTGGTGACCTATCTTGCCCTGTTGGATAGGCTTAAGAAATTCCAAAACACTACAGGGATGAGGGAGTACCACTGCAGATGCTGGAGGTCAGAGGGAAGAAGGAGCAAATCAAAATACGCCCACATTCCTGACGAAGGGCTTATGCTCAAAATGTCGACTCTCCTGCTCCTCGGATGCTGCCTGACCAGCTGTGCTTTTCCCAGCGCCACACCTTTTTGATTCTGCCGCGCAATTACGTCCCTCGCGTGAAAAATAATATCTAAGGCCATTCCGTTTCTCTACGAGGCTTCCGAATCTTTGGAATTCTTGAGCCCGGAGGGTAGCGGCAGCTCAGTCTTTGAGCGCAGTTAGAGGTTGACACATTTTGATGGCCGCTGCCCCCCAAATGGTTATGAAAGGGAGGGGGAAACGGAGCGTCTGACCCTGCGCCATCGTTTTGAACGGCGGGGAGCCGCACCCGACGGGCTGAATGGCCGCCTGCTGTTCACAGGTTCCTATTCTCGAGTCGGGCCGTTACCATATCGTGGCTTTGCGGGAGCTTTACCGGACGTAGATTGGCGGCAGCGTTTCCGACACTACAGAGACGGCCCAAGTATTCCACCGGCCCGGAAAAACGGGCTGCATCGGCTGAGCTCTCGACAGGCGCCGCATAAACGCAATTGAGTTGAAAAACAAAAAGAAAGCCCCTTTACAGTTGGTGGAATTCTGATGCTACATCAGAACCTCAACACCAAGTGAACAGCGACAGTCTCCATTTTTAACTCCTGCCAAAGGTTAGTCAGGTCACCGGGGAATAACTAAAATAGAGACAAAGGCGCACTGATAACAAGGCCGACAATACAATTGATTTAATGGTCACACTCGAAACAGGGTATCTCTGGCCTACATTACCACTACACCTGGAAATGTCTGCGCACAGATCTCTGAAGTAAACAACTGACAAAAGGGGTCAGGGACCAGTTCTTACAACTTGGTGTGGAGTCCTCGCAGTCAATTCCCCTTCTCCCTCACCCCACCCCTGTTCTCATGTGATGAAACCCTTGCCACACAACAACACTCAAGAACGACGCACGGTGGCTCAGTGGGTAGCACTGCCGCCTCCCAGCGCCAGGGACCCGGGTTCGATCCCAGCTTCGGGGCGCCTGTCCGTGTGGAGTTTGCACATCCTCCCCGTGTCTGCGTGGGTTTCCTCCGGGTGTGCCGGTTTCCTCCCACAGTCCAAAGGTGCGCAGGTTAGGGGAGCTGACCATGCTAAATTGTCCCATAGTGTTCAGGGATGTTAGGTGCACTAGTCAGGAGTAAATGTAGGATGATAGGGTAGGGGAATGAGTCTGGATGGATTGCTCTTCGGAGGGTTGGTGTTGGGCCGAAGGGCCTGTTTCCACACTGTAGGGATTCTATATCTTCTATAAAAGCTCTATACCATGCAGGACCATGGCAGCACATCCACTCCTTCCATCACTGATCGTAGGATCGCTACAGCGTCGAAGCAGGCCATTCAGCCCATCGAGTGACGCCCGACTTCTGCACCTGTCTACCACCTACAAGAGGTACCGCAGAAATCACCTTCGATGACACTGCCTGAAACCACTACCACCTAAAAGGACAAGGGTAGCAGATACAGCAGAACCCCCTAAACTGTGCTTCACGCCAATCCCCATCCTGACTGGGAAATCTGTCACTGCACCTTCACTTAAACTGGGCCAAAGTCCGGTGCGGATTCGTCTACACCAACCAGACTGCAGCGGTTCAAGAAGGCAGCTTCTCGAGGGCAACTGGGGATGGGACAGTAAACCCTGGCCCATCCAGCGATGCTGACGACACGGGAGAATGAGGAGAAAAGGCTTTCCCCTATTCAAACGCACCTTTAGGTTCACCCACCTTTCTCTTCTTATAATTGTCATGCCCTGTACTATCAAGAGCAGTACGGGGGAAGAGAGGGAAACACAAAAGGAATGAATTGGGAACTCAGTGCCTAGCAATGCAGCATCCAAAGGGTTAAAGCTGCCAGAAGGAACCATGAGTGATTGACAGCTTAATGCACATTAATAGAAAATAATCTTTACAGTCAGGATGCATCGTGCACCCACTCACATAATTTTCATCTTTCGCCACCCCCCCCCCCCCCTTTCAGAATGCACTGCGTTTTAGCAAAGTTTGATTTCTATCTGCAGGACTAAAGGTTGGGGTTGGGCAAGGTATTTATGAAACATTCCCTGTACCATGGAAGCAGTGTTTAACCCTGTCAGATGGCTAACATGGGTGATTTCGGGGCTGCCCACAATCCTCAGTTTCTTGTTCAGCGGAGCTGAAAGTGAATACTGAGAAGCCCTGTCTGCGGCTTGGTCGTTCTGTCAATAAACAATACGTGTGCTGAACAGGGCGAAGGCAAGAACAAGCAGCCGGTGGTGTACCAGAGACAGACGAGAGAGAGAGGTTCACTGAAAGAGAGAGAGAGAGACTGAAAATAGGGACAAAGAAAGAGAGAGAGAGAGACACACACACACACACACACAGACAAGGAGAAAGAGATAGGAAACAGAGACAGATGGAGAGAGAGAGAGAGAGAGAGGAGGGGAGAAAAACAGAGAGAAAAGAGAGACACAGGGAAAGACAGAGAGAGAGAGAGAGATGGAGAGAGAGAGAGACATAGAGGAAGAGAGAGAGGGGGGGGAGGAGAGAAAGAAAGACAGAGAGAAACCAGAAACACAGAGAAAGACAGAGAGAGAGAGAGAGAGAGAGAGAGGCAGCAAGAGGGGGAGATAGAGAGAGACAGACACATCGACTGGGAGGTAGAGAGAGGGAAAACAGAGATAGATGGGGGGGAGAGAGAGAGGGGGGGAGGAGAGAAAGACAGAGGGAAAACAGGGACACAGAGAAAGACAGAGGGAGAGACAGATAGACATAGACTGGGTGATAGAGACAGTGAAAAGAGAGACAGATAGAGAGAGGGTGACATAGAGAGAGAGAGACAGAGACAGAGACACAGAGACTGGGATAAAGAGAGAAAAAAACCAGATGGAGATACACACATTGAACAAGAGAAATTCACAGAGAGAGAGCAAATAGACATAGAGAGACAGACAGGGAGAGACAGAGAGAGAGAGACAACAGGGGCAGATGGAGATACACACAGAGACACAGAAAGAGAGAGAGATTTACAGAGCGGGGGAAGGGGACAGAAAACAGAGACTGAGACACTGAAGACAGGCAGAAATAGAGAGACAGAGAGACAGAGAGAGAGAGAGAGAGAGAGAGAGAGAGAGAGTGCAAATAAATGTATAAAGGCACAGAGAGTAACACATAAATAAGCAGAAAAAAAATAGACCCAGAGGGAGAAAAAACGGAAGGACAGAGAGAGAAATAAAAAGGTATAGAGAGGGAGGGAGGGATTGAAGGACAGCAAAAGAAAATAAAGAGACATAGAGAGGGAGAAAGAGAGTGGGGGGGAGACAGAAAGGGGCGCAGCAAAAGACGGAGACTGACAGAGAGAGAGAGAGAGAGAGAGAAAGAGAAAGAGAGACAGCCTGAGAGAATGGAAATGGAGAGGCAGAGAGAGAGAGGATAAAGAAAGAAAAAGGGCAAGGTGAGAGAGAGAAAAAGAGGAACACTGACAGACAGAGACATACAGAGAGGGGGTGTGTGCAGGGGAAAGCAGGCAGAAACAAAAGAGACAGAGGAAAAGAGAGAGAGAGGGGGGAATCTGATTATTACAACCGTCTTCGAAAAGGTCTGGGAGTCACATCCACTCCAGTGCAGTCCAGTCTGGTGACAGTGCAGCGAGATTGTAACATCTCCTTAGAAAGGGAACAACACAGGGGATACCCAGTAATCTGAATGCATTTATACCCCCTAGAGAGAGAGCG